>NW_017670401.1:259785-328639 GCF_001879085.1 Nicotiana attenuata
ATACCACGTGACCTCTTCACTTCCCTCATGAGGAATTTGTCATCATTAGCATTCAGATATCACCAGAAATAGTCGAATTTTGAAACTGAAGAGCTATGCGACTTTGGGAGTTGTACAGATGAGTCCTCTTCCTTTTGTGTTTGATTTTTTGCGCTGTTAAGATTAGGTTAGTTTACAAATAGTATGTTAGGTTTTAGATTAGGTCTGTAGTTACTGTTTCTGAAATTGGATAACTGTTAATTGTATAGCTTAGTTCTCTTCACCTGTCAAACGTTTTGTTTCGTTTTGATCCTCCATCTGGTTTAATTCTGTTTTGTAATCTCCATTTATTTTGATTAGGGAATGCATGTTTAGGACTTAGTTTAATTTTGTTGGAGTCACTCGACATGTTCAGTCGAATTAGTATAGTTTGACATAGGGACTAGCATTTCTGCCTCTGTTTAGTGTAGCTAACAGTCGTTGCTGATTTGATAATCCAATAATTTGACTATTAGCCTATTTTCTTTTGATCAGTTTCAATCAATCTGGTGTGTATTGTTTGTTTCAGTTTAATATGTTTAATCAGTGATTGTTATACTTCAGTGTAATGCCCGGTTCAATTAGTTGTTAATTAGATGAATTTGGCCATAGCAAATGGATTCAATTAGGGTAGAAAGAGGACTAAAGTCTTTGGGTTTGGGTAGTAATTTCAGGGGATTTCAAGGGGTAGTATAGGCATGGAAAAGGGTAGTTTCACTAAGATTGGTAATTGTTGAAGTAAAGTAAGGGTAGAATAGGAATTGTAATGGGCATAGAACCTTCTAGGATGGACTATAGTGTAGGTTCTAATAAACTTAAGGGAGTTACTTGTGTAACAAGTCAGAAAATAAAGGGGTAAACACTGAAATTAGAATAGGGACTAAGGGGGTAAAGAAAATCTGAAATTGGATCTTAAGTTCACCTATAAATAGGCATTCATTTGCCTTGAGTAAGAAAAAGTTTTTGGGCAGCCATCTAGAACCCCCTAAACAAGGCATTCTACCAATTCTGGGACCCTAAAAGTTTCCTCCAAAGTATTCTTTCAGTTTTCTAGAACAAAAATCAGAAGTTTCGAAATTCAAAAGCCAAAAACAACAGAAATTACAGAAAAATCCAAAAAATATTGTTTGCTCAATTTCTTAGGTTAATTTCAAGTATTAGTGGTTGACTTGCATCTCTTAGCCCAATTTCTGGTAGCTGAAATTCAGAAGAGTCCTGGTTCAAGTAGGATTTGAGTTCAATCAAGTCAGTGTTGGGGCAACTTATTAGGTGTTGGTTGCTGTGATGTATTCCTGGGTTTTGTGAAGTGTCTTGGTTTAAAATTATTCCTGAACTTGCTGTGTTAATTGAGTTAATACTGGATTTCAACTTCTTCCTGGGCTGCTGTTGCAAACTGCCACTGCTACTGATCTTTTCCTTTGCTTATTTGCCATTACCAGGTACACATTTGAATCTGCCCTGCTGTAACATTAAGCTTGAAATGGAATACAAATGTTCATCTGTTTGATCTTGAAGTGTGCTGTTTGGACTGTGGTGTATTGATAGTTAAATAGGTGTATTGAAGTGTTGATCAATTTTGTAGTATGTGTGTAAATACTGGACTGTTAACTGGACTGTATAACTGGACTATTCGGATTGACTGTGCAGTGAGATTTGATTCTAAGTATAGCAATTCGCATGTTGGAACCTAATGTCTATTTTCTGCAATGAGATTTATGATTGGACTGTTTCGATTTTTGTTTCATGTCAATAGGATTGCCTTAGCAGTTATTTGTATGAACTTTTGGACTTGAACCTCTTAAGTTTGATATCTCCATATTATTAGTAAGCACCTTAGTCTATGTTATCCCGTATATATTTCTGAAATTAGTTGCAGCCAGTAATAGATACAATGGAACAACTTGAAAGAGGTTCGTTAGCATTTCTCCGTGTGAACTCGCTTAAGTTCCCGTACTAATAGTTGCTAACAGACATTAGCTTAAATAGTCACCACGAAACATTAAAGCTCCTGGTGCATTTACTGATGCATAATGAAGTAAGTATAAAACCAGCAAAATAATTGCCTGATTTACTGATGCATTGGCATAATTCTCTAGTATACATATAATGTGCTTTCTAACGTGGTCCAGAGCTGTTCGATAAGCTGAACTGGACGGGCCATCTAGGCTTGTTCTCATGGGATGAAGCCTCTGTCCAGTCAGCCTTTCCCGTTATTAAGCAGCACTAAAATGGCATTGGGCCAAAACTAAAGCCCAATTTTATCCAAAATTTACTGACCCAATATAGAAAGGTTATAGCCACTTTAGGATTCCCTTTAAAATAAATGATAAACGAGACGAGCCTCGCCGAATAAAACACACAAATTGCGGGGCCCTCATTAATTGCTTATATCAAAATATTTAGACTTCGGGATGTGCCATTTAGCGAATTTCATGGCTCCCCGCACAGTTAATAAACGCGTAGCTACTTTAGGCGCGCATTTTAAATAAAATCACCTTCCTAAAACACGGGTGCACATTTATGTGACCCAAATCCAAATCTCAACGAAGTCGAAATGTGTTAACAATCACGGGTGCACTGGTGCGACGTGGTTTGAGGCGCATTTCCACGACGTTGCAATTCGTTTAAAATCGAATAAATAAAAATGAAAGCGGTTTCTTAATAAAAGCACATTTCGAAATCAGATAAAATCAAATACAACAGTTGAGCGACCGTGCTAGAACCACGGAACCCGGGAATGCCTAACACCTTCTCCCGGGTTAACAGAATTCCTTACTCGGATTTCTGGTTCGCTGACTATTAACAGAGTCATAATTTCCTCGGTTCGGGATTCAACCGGTGACTTGGGACACCATTAAACTCCCAAGTGGCGACTCTGAATATTAATAATAAATCCCGTTCCGATTGTCACTTCAAGTTAGAAATAACTCCCTTTATTATACCCCCGGGGGTGTAGTAAATAAAAAAGGAGGTGTGACAGTCTTCACGAGAGGCGCCATCGCGACCGGAGCGGGGTTTGGATCATGACACCATAGTGGCCATGGCTACACTGCGTAAAGGAGCAGTGATATATCAACTCTAACGTTTTCCTTCAGGAATCTTGAAAAACATAGATCAACCCAGATTTTCACGACAGCACTCTCTTGCACCAAAAAGAATTATTTAGCACCTTAATAACTATGACAAGAAATGCATTAGCTTATGCTAATTCGGTGCTACAGTAATTCCGAAAAACTTTTTAAAATCTGGTTTTGATTTTAGCTTCAAACCTGTGAATCACGCTTAAAAACAAACCATCCAAGTTGATCTTCAATCATCCAACTTCACGTTACAATAAGCAGAAACTTGCAAGGGCAGCAAACGTTGAAATTGGCTAAAGAGAGCTCGATGCTACAGTAGCTCTTAAAAACAATTTTAAGAAATGTTGTGAATGATTATAAAATTTAGGAAGAAATCAAACGGAGATTGTTCACAATGAGAAGGGTGTTCTTTTGGGACCAATATTGTGACCTTACCTTGCCGGATTCCGGAGTTATGGCCGATGAATAGTGACGGAATCACTATTCATGGTCTTCCTAGAGAGAAGGGAGAAGATTGTGACCTTAATAGGGAGATGGTATAGAATTAGTAATTTGGTATATTAAGTGTAATTAAAACATTGAGGGTTTCTATATGCCATATGAATGTAAAAATCCCATAAATATTTCACATTCCAAAATATTTTACAAATTAGTTGCTCAGGTACAATGGCAGGAAAACGATAAAAAGAGGTCCCGCAGCTCCAATTAATAAACCCTAAAACCCTTCTCTCACCTTTGATTACTTGCCGTACTTGCGTTGAAGTTCACTTTTCCGGCGGAGAACATGGCAGAGATGGACTTGGACTTCGACGGCCCAAGTAAAGCTCCAACTAGGCCATCCCGTTTTGCTCCCAAAAGCTCTAAATTGAAGCCCCAACCCCAACCAGTAACCAAACCCAAACCTGAAACACCGTTATCATCTTCTGATCCTCCTATTCCAACTAAAAAGGAAGAATTAGTTTCAAAACCCTCAGTAAAAGATCATCCAGCCGAAAATGGAGCCGCAATGGTTAAAGATGACGTTCCATTGGATGAGAACACTACGGGAGACGACGTGGCAGAAGAAGAACAAGTCGCCATGGATACTGATAGCGTTGAAGACGAAGTTGTTCGTGAAATTGATGTGTTTTTTACCCCTTCATCTGATCCTAACTCTCAGGTATATTTATCTTTTATTTAATTAGCTGGTTTATTTGTTGAATTTGCAAAATTTTCTATTTGCTAAGTATTAATTTCTCTTTTTTCGTCAGCTATATGTGTTCCAATATCCGTTGAGGCCCGTATGGCGTCCCTATGAATTGGAGGAAAGATGTCAAGAGGTGAGTTACAAAAATTGCTTTTCGTGTTTCTTGCGCAAAATAAATCAGTAGTATCTATCATTAGATAGAAAATGCTGGTTTTAAATGACCAGTTTGGACGTCTGAATCAGATTTTATATATTTGCAGGTGAGATTGAGACCTTCAACTGCACAAATGGAGGTTGATTTGGCAGTAGATTTTGATTCTAAAAATTTTGACCGAGACTCTGTTCATGCAGTAAAGATGGAAAAGCAGGTTCGTTCCATTTATCCTCTAAATTAAAAGAGTAACTCTTTGAGCTAATTTCCTGCGTTATTTGCTTCCATGCATCTGTTAACCTTGAGCCGATGGTCTATCGGAAAACAGCGTCTCTACCTGCACAAGGTATGGGTAAGGTCTTCGTACACACTAACCTCCCCTGACCCTACTTGTGGGATTATAATGGCTATGTTGTTGCTGTTGTTGTTGCATGTATTAACCTTCAATGTTGGTCTCTATATATTTTTTGCTTTCCATGTTCATGAAACTGCTCGACTTCCACTAATATCTGATCTTCCTTATTATGTGTCTATCCATTGCTCCACCTTATATTCCGTTTAATACCATTTGTTTTGGACATAGTCCTTGCTATTCATGGACATGTATTATATATCTTCCAGCTTCATGGTTGCATCTCTGCTGTTAGGTGAAGGATAAGGAGGTTGACATCTAGATTCTGGAAACTCTGCACTTGATATTTGTTCCCTTAGCAGAAATTACAGTTCTAATTGTTTTACCAATAATCTGATTATTTCTCATTTTCAGACCCTTTCTACATCATGGATGCCATTATCAACTTGCACCTCTGGATATGCTGTTGGGGTCCTCATTGGTGATAAGGTAAACCATTTGTTGTTGATGTGCATCTCCAACTTCTAGTTTTATAGAGTTCTGATTGACAGAAAATTAGTTTTCCGCAGGTTGTGTATGTGCTTATACATCTCCAGCTTTTGCCCTTTTCCAAAAACTAATTTGGACAATAACAATGTTACTCTTTCAAGTTCAAGTTTAATCAAGTTAATTCTGTGTCAGCTTCAAGTTGAAGCAAATTATCAGCTGTCAAATCTGACACTACCTTAAGTATACAGTGGGGAACTGCTGTAATGCTTCTGGCTCTCATATTTACCCAAGATCTGCTACTTAGTATTAGAAAATTGTCAAGTCCTTTTAGTTATATTCTTCTGTTTCTTATACACTTCAGCATGAGAAACTTCTACTAAAATTTCTTAGTTTGCTGATAGCAACTTGAAGCTCATTTCTGTGTTGAAAGGAAAAAAATTAATGCTTATTAATGCTCTCCGTAGTTACGCTCTTGCTTCCTGTTTGTTATGCAGTTACACCTCAATCCTATTCATGCAGTTGTACAGCTCCGACCATCACAGCAGCATCTTAAGGAAAGTGAGTTGAAGAAGAAGAACATTGCCACCAGCAGTGATGGAAAAACTGTTGAAAACAAAGAAGTCGAGGAAAAAAAGCCTGCGGGTCCATCAAAGAAGCAGGTTCATTTCATGATTTGCTCTTTGATGCCCAGCTCCTAAGCAATTTGAATGGACCTTGTTTATGACTAATCTTCATGTGATATTATTGTACAAATTAGTGGCTAGCACTTAAGATATTTTATCTGGAGGACTATTTGGTTCCGGACTGGTTTGCCATATTTTCGGGTAAATATGATAAGGCAATCCCTAAAGATTGATCTTCTTTTGTTATCCATTCTGCTACTTTCAAGACTAGCCTTTTCCTAGTATTGTGAGCTCCACACCCAAACCCCTACCCTGGAGCCCAATACCTGCTTTTCCATTTTGCTCACTTGGTGACTCAAGTTAACCCCAACCTTATTGTTGGAGGTGGAGGATCTTTGCCACTAGGCTATCCCTCCCTCAATGCTGCTTAAAGCTTTACCATTCTTCGATTTATTCTTATAACATATACCTTTTGTGCAGAACAAACCACCTGGGAATGTCAAGGATATTGAAGAGGTATGATAAACACCTGTGACCATTTACTGACAAAATTTCAAGTTTTCGATATTAGCTAATAACTCTCCATAGTTCTTTAGCTTGAGTGGCTGCTGATTTTGCATCTACTATGATTTGGATTGACATTTCTGTTCGTAGTGTTTCTATTTATAATCTGTTCAAGAGCAGTTAGCTTTTTCCATCCAGTCTCAAATATCATTTCAAATTGTTTCGTTAATTCAGATCTTTGTGAGAAGTTATTGGTATCTTCTTCATTTCCTGTTTTAGCATTGGGTACATCTAAAATACCATGGAGCTAGGAGTGACATTTCAGCCAGATATCTACAGGAAATGGCCATGGGGGAAGGCTCTCCAGTATCATTTTCAATGAGCCCGTATGTGTCTCCTAATATGGTTGATTTTTTCCGCTTGAGAAACTGCTTCTGTTCGGGACAATTAATAAGAAGCATTTTTCTCAAAGCATACATTCATCCACTGTCTTTCTTATTCTAATACCAGTTTTCTATTCTGTTAATTTGATACACAGGATTGATTATCTGAACGCTGTGTGTCCTGGCAGACCAACTGACACTGACAGATTAAAAATTCTTCGAACAAGGTACTGCAGCTTCTTTAATTGATCCTTCTCCTCGTCGATTATTCTGACATCGAAAGGTTTTGGAGGTGCTGCTAAGGACAACACCAAAGTTTTTATTTGCATTTATGATCATAGAGCTGTCTTCTTTGCTGTGAGGTGTTGGTCTTCTCTAGTATTGCCACAATTATTTAGCAAATACCTGAAGTTGAAATTGCAAATTAATCACCTCGTTGGGGGCTTGACAATGTAGTTTGACATAAATATGCAGCTCATGACTTGAATTGCTTCCATTTGTAATTCTTCTATTATCTTTCTCTAGCCAGATATTTGCTATTTCTTTTTATTACCCAGGGATGTGAATAGTAGATAGCTGTTCTTGAAATGCCATATTTCTCAACTATCTTAAATAAACATTTTCCCCCGTCATTTAATGCCTCCTAACTTCTAAATTGTCAAATGTTTGGTTTTCAGGTTGTCTCAATTACCTCTTGAAGAACGCATTAGAACTTGGCTTCTTGAGGTTTATGCCCGCTATTTGAATTATGCGCTACTTGTATATTTTTATGCCTGCAACAAAGTTTGTTTACAAGGTCTCATGATCCTGATAACTCATAAAGGCAGCATATTTCTAAATCTGGGTTCTTTTGGCAACAGGGGCCTCCAATTCATCGTTTTGATGCTCTAAAGCACCTGGCGCTGGATGATCCTGTTGATGAAATTTTGAGAGTCCTCCAAAGATACGCACAATTAGTTCAAGGATTATGGGTTCCAAAAAGTTCATTAATCTATGGAAAGAATGATGGACTTGAAGTTTTAGCAAGGAATTTTATTCTCTTTGAGTTTAGCAAGAGTACCATTATTAAGCAGAAAGTTTTTGCCAGGAGGTTGGATTTCCTTAAAGCTGCGAAACCAACACTAAAATCATTAGCTGTTGAGAGGCCTGACCTGAATGATTGGAAGCTCAAAGAGCATCCTGACAAGAAATTTGAAGTTCTTTATGGTGATGTTGTGAAAGAGCAGCAAGCTACCTGGGAATGCATGGGGAAACAGATCAGTGGTATTTTGTCAGGAGGAAGAAACAAGCCTGCTACGAAGAATCCTTCAAATCCAAATGCCAACATTCCTGCACTTCCAGGTGGTGGTAAACCCGCTCCTGGGTCTCTTTTGCGAACATCTATGTCAGAAAAGACTCGAGAAGCTTTACCAAAGGCGCTTCAAAAAGTTTTTAGAATCTATAAGGCTTGCAGGTGAGATCTCTGAGATTTGTGAACTTTTCTGCCCTTTGTTGTTTACCATTCAGTGAGTTTGGGTATTCATCTTAGTCACACAAATTGTTACAGCCTGAGAAAAAATGCAGAAACCTTTGTAAATAGGTGGTTTGTTGCCTTGGTTTGATTGCTCTGCAACTTTACAATCATTTCCGTGCTTGGCTTTTTTGAACTGCTTGAAGCTCCTTGCTCCAACTTCTGCCACCTGTTGGGGTTCCTTTGTGTTTGGTTCAAGAACTCCCTTTCTCGCTCACTCACTCTCTCCCCCCCTCTCTCTCTATCTCTCTCATAATCTTGTTCCGCTAGCTGTTGCACCTTTTATGGCTTTTGATATTATCTTTTGGATCTTAAGGATTGTGTAAATAGGTGATTGTTTCATCCTGAATATGACTTCTAAAAGGATGAGATGGTCTAGTTTATAGGACATTTTTCTTTGCTTTGGCATCATCTCAGAACCTTACTGTGAGCCGTGGTAATCCATTGTCCCTCAAAGTCCTGTTTATGTTGACTTGTTAGTTTAGGTGAGTTGTGCAAGTACTTAGGTCGAAATTGTCCATCACAAAATTTATGCTGTCTTCCTGTTATGTTATACTACTTTACTTTTCTAGAATGGTAATGGATCATAACATAGAAGAAAACTCGTATTTTCCATCGTCTTTTCTCCAGTGCGCCTCGCCTGTCTGATATTTAGATTTAATAGAGTTGTTTGCTGTTCAAGGAAAAACTGTATATGGCTTTCTTAATTTTTTTTTAAAAAAATAAACGATTTCCTCCATCTAAATTTGTGACCCCTGACAGATCGGAAATCCATTGTTTAATTTTGCCAGTTTCCAGCAAATACGCCAACGTCTGCGAGATGTGGCAGTTTCCGAGTCTCAAAAGGGAGATGCAAAGAAGGCTATAACTGCAGCCAATTCTGTGGATGATGCACCTCCCGAGGAGATACAGGCAGTGATTAATCAGGTTGCTGTAAACATCCATGGTGTCTATGTTTTGAAGTCATCACCAGATAATCCACAATATGACGCATTGAGGTTAGTAAGTATTGCTATTATAACTAAAACTACTTGATAATTACCTAGGCCCGTGGGTAATACATAGTTTTGGCTCTCAGGAAACTTGTAATTGACCTTCTTATGGCTGAAGGGCCGAGTGCAAAGCTAAAGAAAGCCTCTATAGTTGAAGCTGCCAAGTTGCAACTGAATAGGGATATTACCGATATTGAGTTTAAAAAGGTGAGCAGTTCTTTTCTTACTTATCAAGAGAATTAAGGAATGTCTTCTTTGAGTTTATTGTATGGAGTTTCACATGGCGGCTGAAGTCAAGATCAGAACAGTTATTATCATAGTTGATGTAGTGTCAGTTAGTCAACCTATTGAAAATAGTTGATGTGTAAGTGTCTAGGTTTATATGTCTTTTTAGTTACCCTAGGTGCATGATCTTTTATATTACCTAAGTATGGCTTTATGTTATTGTGGTTAAGTCATAGTGTGTGTGAAATCATTTATTAGGTATGAGTCTAGAAGTTTCCCTTGTCACCTATAAAAGCACCCCTTGTATCTCCCTCTTCCTTCCTCTTTGTGCCTTGTGATATTATCAAGGGCCCATCTTTATATTCCAACAAGTAGTATCAGAACGGTGGTTCGATCCTGGTAGGTGTAAAGGCGAAATTCGGCAATTCAACAGAAGGTGCTTCTCCATATTTGAGGACCTGTTGAGAGGCCGGCAATTTTCAAAGAGAAAAGTGAATATTTTGGGTTTTTGAAGAATAAAGCACCCATCGAGAAGGTGTAAGTCTTGAAGGACTTAACAAGACGGGAAAAAAAAGACGAGAAAAGTCTTCCATGAGTGTATTTGCAATAGCCAAAAGTTAGAAGGAGATTGACTGAATTCCCCATAGTTGAAACTTCTCTGCTTTGATGGAAAATTTGAAATTATGAGAAAAGTTTTATCCAGATGACCTACCTAGATGCGTGCAAGGATAATGTTTGAAGGCAAATTTAGAAGGCATAAACAAAGAAGATGTTGAAGAAAAAATGTTCTCCCTAACTTTTCTCTCTGGCTTGGGAAATGTGCCGTTATTATCTTTCTCTCTTTGATTCTCTCTCCGGCAGGGTTCCCCTCCGGAGTTACATCCTTTGTCATGGGAGGAAAAATCCATTTTATCTCAGGTGATAAATCTTTTGAATTAATTGACATCAGTGAGGATTATGACAGATGGTTTGTTTTGATTGAGCGGGGGGCAAGATTCACTAGCAGAATCAAGATCGATGAAGAGAACTTGCGCTGGGTTTGTGAAACATTACAGAAAGCCTCACGGGGTCAAGGCAACCTCTATCGGAGGTGGGGGAGGAAGATCCAGTCCTACCTGTTCAGAGTTTATCAGAACTACAATGTTTATGGCAGATATGTTAGAGTGGAAGCATGGTTGGGAGATAGAAGGTCTGCTATCATTATCCCAAAAATAGATTACAACAAGGGTTGGGGAGACATAGCAGGGAGGATTCTACAATTTCTGGGGAAAAGCATCAACATTAGATTTCAAAACTTTGCAGATGTGCAGGACAAGAAATATCTGGATGCAGCAAAAATAATCCAGTGGCCATTGCAGCAGACTGAGTCACAGGAGCAAACTAAGAATGACAGGGGTGACGGAAACAGAGACGTTGAAAACTTCTTCTCCAAATGCTTGGTTGGGACGTTCAACGACGCCTTTAATCTCAGCCCCAAAACAGAAGTTATCAAAAAATGGTTCCTATACAGGTGGAAGATCACTGCAGGGCTCATTGTTACACCATTAGGCCACAATAAATTTCTCTTTGAGTTCCCATCAAGGCTTGCGGTGCGTAGCATAGCCGGTGAGTGGTTCTGGAATGGCAGGCGTCTCATGCTTCAATGGTGGTCGCCGGAAAATGGTGCAGCTCCGACCAACAGCAAATCTGAGCAAAAACGGATAAAGGCTTTTGGTATACCATTGCATGCATGGAACCCCAATTCCTTTCGGTTTATTGGAGACAATTGTGGTGGCTTCATTGACACTGATGAAGACACGAAGCTTAGGTCACACTTTTTCTGGGCTAGAATTTGTGTTAAATTTAAGGAAGGTGGTTTACCCAACAATTTGGTACTGGAAGTTGGGAAGTTGAAGTACAAAATCACTATTTTGGATGACAATCTCGTAGAAATTGTCACCGGCGGCGGCATAGAGAGAGCTGGAGTGGAGGTGAAGAAGATGAAGTCAAGTACAGTAGCTGCCTCGAGCCAAACAAAGGCTACTGATGTCTAGCCTGTCAAACCTAAGCCTTTGCATTTGGATTTGAGCCACTTTAATTCAAATAAAGTGGTCAAAAAACCTGCTGACCAGGTCAACTCGCCAGCCCACTTGGTGAAAGCCCAAAAGAGTAAAGAAAAGCAGCAGGTCTTGGGCCATAAATTGGATCAACTTTATTACTTTAAAGGCCCAAAAAAACAAAGCAAGGAGAGCAAATAATAAATCAGTATGGAGGGCTGTTGGGCCAATCTCTGATCCTTGCCTCAACAAGTCTATTGGGCTCTTGATTGAAAACAGGTTTGACCCTCTATCGGTGGAAATACAAACAGCCTGTGCAGAACCCACTAGAAGAACTCCAACTCAACAAGCGACCACCTGTGAGTTGACATCAGAGGCCGATGACGAAGCAGATCGTGCAACTACCATCCACAATCATGTTCGCCCTTGGGTGCCCACATCAGTACCATCAATTATAAGCTCTTCGAAGGCAGATTTCTCCTCTTCTTCTGAATTCCTCTCTCTTCCATGGTATGGCATGGACAATTCGGGTATGCAAGTGATTCAAAATCCTGCGGTTGTGGAAACATCAAGGTGGACAAAGTCCGTGATGTCTAAAGCATGTAAAGCATTTGGGTTAAATGTGGCTGGCTTTGAACATGAAATTTTTGACATCATATTGCGAATGGAGGAAAAAAGGCGTCTACAACTACAAAAGCAAAAATCAGTGCTAGATCCCAAAGAGAGAAGCAAAAAGAAGCAGACAATCGAGCTTGAAAGACTGAAGTGTGGACTTAATTATGAAGGCAGAAGCAAAGGGGATAGGGGCAGGTACTACAAAGCTTTTTCTGGATGAAAGTCAAAATTCTCAGTTGGAATGTGCATGGGTTAAATGATGGGAAAAAGAAAAGTACAATCAAGTCTCTAGTACAGAAGTGGAAAGCTGATATAATATGTTTGCAAGAAACAAAAATTGAGGAGTGGTCAGTTTCTTTGGTTAGACAATTATGGGGCAGCCGTTGGGCAGAATGGGCTGTCCTGAACTCAGTTGGTTATAGCGGGGGAATTATTATGATTTGGGACAGAAGGAAGTGGAACGTCCTAGGCATTCAACAGGGCACCTACACTTTAACTTGTATGCTAGAAAGCACACACGATGAGTTTAGATGGTGCTTTACAGGGGTCTATGGCCCCATACAAACTCGGAAAGAGGAGTTTTGGTATGAACTCGCAGCGATTAGAGGCATCTAGAATGAGCAATGGCTCATAGTGGGGATTTCAATGTATGTAGATACGAAAGTGAGAGATTCAACTGCATCAGGAGATCTAAAGCTATGAAATCTTTCTCTGCCATCATTCAGGACCTTGATATTATTGATCTTCCTCTTCAGGGGGCCTTCTACACTTGGTCCAGGGGTGAGAATTCACTACAAGCTTCCAGGATTGACGGATTTTTAGTCTCTAACGAGTGGAGTGACAGCTTTGGGGCTATGAAGCAACTTGCCCTTCCAAGGGTAATCTCTGATCACAACCCATTACTCTTAGAATGTGGTGACTGGGAAGCCAACCCCTCTTACTTCAAGTTTGAAAATATGTGGCTCCAGGTGGAGGGTTTTTTAGATAAGGTTAAAGCTTGGTGGCAAAGTTATGATGTTGGGGGTAGGCCAGACTTCATAGTAATGCAAAAATTAAGATGTCTAAAGAAAGATATTTCTGACTGGAACAAAATGGAGTTTGGTAAGCTGGAAACAAGAAAAAATAAGGCTCTGGAGGAGCTGACCATGATGGAACAACAAACTGAAGGTAGACTGCAAACTCCAGCTGAAAAAGAAAAGATGATAAGGCTCAAAATGGAATTGCAACAAGTAGCAGTTGAAGAAGAGGTATCTTGGAGGCAGAAATCTAGGTGCCTATGGCTCAAAGAAGGAGACAAGAATACCAGATATTTCCAAAGAATGGCTAACTCTCACAGAAGATCAAATAATATAGACAAACTAAAGGTTGGAGAAGAAATTACAGGGGACAAAAGGGTCATTAAAGAGGAAATCCTAAGATTCTATCAGGGGCTATACACAGAGAATGAGCAATGGAGACCTACTACCAATTTTGATAATCTAGCATGCATCTCTACAGAGGAGAAAGACTGGTTGGAAAGGGTGTTTGAAGAAGAGGAAGTAGTAGCAACAATCTGGGCATGTGCACCGGACAAAGCCCCAGGCCCAGATGGTTACACTATGGCTTTTTTCCAGAAAGCTTGGGATGTTCTAAAGCAAGACATCATGGGGGCTTTAAACCACTTTCATTAAAATTGTTATATGGTTAGATCCTGTAATGCCTCTTTCATAGCACTGGTTCCTAAGAGGAAGAGTGCTATTGAGCTCAAAGATTTCAGGCCTATAAGCCTCATAGGCAGCATCTACAAGATAACAGCTAAGTTATTAGCTGAGAGACTCAAATCAGTGATTGGGAAGCACATTTCAGAGAATCAAAATGCCTTCATCAAACAAAGGCAGATTACTGATGCATCTTTGATTGCCAATGAGATGTTGGATGAAAGGCTAAAAAGTGAAATTCCAGGCATCCTATGCAAACTCGACATTGAGAAAGCATTTGACTAAGTCAATTGGTCATACATGTTTTCAATGTTAAGGAAAATGGGATTTGGTGGCAAATGGATCAGGTGGATCAAATATAGCTTGACCACAGTCAAGTATTCGATTCTCATCAACGGGAGTCCAGTTGGCTTCTTTTCACCTCAAAAAGGATTAAGGCAGGGTGATCCTTTATCTCCTTTCTTGTTTATCCTAGCTATGGAGGGTCTTAGCAAGATGTTGGTCAAAGCAAAGCAGCTGCAGTGGTTAGATGGTTTTAGTGTTGGGAGACATCAAAGGAATGCAGTCTCAATCTCACACCTGCTCTATGCAGATGACACATTAGTTTTCTGTAGAGCTGGAATATCTCAGGTTCAATATCTTAATCTAATTCTGCTCATTTTTGAAGCTATGTCTGGACTACATATCAACATGGCAAAAAGCATAATCTACCCTGTTAATGAAGTTCCTGACTTGGGAGATCTAGCTGATATTCTTTGTTGTGGAACTGGTTCCCTCCCTGCAACATACCTGGGCCTTCCATTGGGAGCTAAGTACAAGTCTACTGCAGTATGGAATGGTGTGATAGAGAAGGTGGAGAAGAGATTGGCAACATGGCAGCTGTAATATCTATCAATGGGAGGCAGGGTAACCTTGATTAGTAGTGTAATGGACAGCATACCAACCTATTACATGTCACTATATCATATGCCCAGCAAAGTACTCAAACAATTGGACAAACTTAGAAGGAACTTTCTTTGGAAGGGGAACAGTGAGGGTCACAAGTTTCACCTGGTCAAATGGGCCAAAGTAACTCAACCAAAGGACCTTGGTGGACTTGGAATAAAAGACTTGGCAAGACACAACAAGAGCATGCTAATGAAATGGCTTGGGAGATTTGGGGAGGAAGACACCAGCCTATGGAAGAAGGTGGTGACTGCTAGACATGGACAACAAAGCCACTGGTGTACTAAACTAAGTAGGTCTCCTCATGGTGTTGGCCCATGGAAATACATCAGTAGCCTTTGGGAGGATTTTTCACAGAATATTTCATTCAAGGTGGGTAATGGGTTACATGTTAGATTCTGGAAAGATATCAGATTGCTAGTGATCCCAACTCTACAATAAGTCAATATAGATCAGGAAACTCATGGGTCCCACTTTTCAGAAGGAATATGCATGACTGGGAGTTGGGTAGTTTGTTTACATTGCTTGGTAGACTGGGAAGCTTCACTATGAATGAGCAGATCCCTGATAGAATCAGATGGGTTGGTTGTGACTCAAGTCCATATTCAGTGAAGATGGGCTACAGAAGCATGTGTGAGCATAATGGAATCATCGACTCATGGCCATGGAAGCTCATCTGGAAGATAAAGCTTCCAACAAAGGTTATCTGCTTTACTTGGACTGTACTCAAAGAAGCCTGCCTAACTCAAGACAATCTTTGCAAAAGGAGCTTCTAGCTAGTAAATAGATGCTACCTATGTCAGCAAAGTTCTGAGTCAATCAACCACCTATTCTTACATTGTCCAGTGGCAACAGACATGTGGTATATGTTCTTCTATCCCGGGAATAAGCTGGACACAACNGCATCAGGGAAGCAGTGGAAGGTTGGAGCAGTTGGAAAGTTGAAAGGGCCATCAAGAAAGTCTGGAAGATGATCCCAGCATGCATTTTCTGGTGCCTCTGGCAAGAAAGAAATCGCAGATGCTTTGATGGCATTTCAACTTCTATGCATGCTCTCAAAGCCAAATGCCTTGTGCAACTATTTAGTTGGAGTTCTCTAACACCTGTAAATAATGTAATTCCTCTTTAGATTTCATTGGATCTATGAGTCTAGCTTAACTCAGTTATTTCCTTACTTTTGTTTTTTTTGAGTTAGCTCCCTAAGCAGATTAAGTCTTTTGTTGTAATGGAGCTAACTCAATCCCTTCTTGTAACTTTGCATCTTCTGGATGCCTGCAATGAAGAATCTTATTTCATAAAAAAAAAAAAAGAGGATGTTGAAAATGATGCTGAAATTACCCAGAGTAAATGAAGAGTAGGAAAGGACATTTAAGTTTAAGGGGATGTTGAAAATAGTAAACTTAAATGTTTAAGCTCTAGATTTATGTGTTTTTAGGTATCTTAGGTGTCACAGGGGTGATTTATGTCACTCGAATTCCTGCCCGAGGTTCACCTCCGTGCGGCAGTCAAGCCCAGCCTTGACTTCAGCCTCTCCAACACTTAGTTTTATTTTAGGGACGTTTGAAACTTAGAATGAAAATAGGCAGCAAAAACAGTAAAAGGCACACACGATATACAAGAATTTCTTCCCAACTCGTATTAATATGTGAATACAAGAACACAATAGCCAACCCTATGGCCAAGACAAAGAATTCGCTAATTCCCTGCCCAAAATGATTTTCCCACCCTTAGGAAATGACTTAGACGAATTTTGGCTAATACAATGCCTTAGACTAAGTTCTGCCCGTTTTTAGACAAACTAGGCACTTATTTATAGGCTACAATCAGTTGACAAGCCCTAACTGATGGGCAAACATGTTAGGACAATGTACAAAAACGTGGGCACATTTTAAGGCCATGATCAGCATGTCTTGGGAGAGGTTGCAACTGCCAACTCGCACGTCTAAGTGAAATGCGCCTTGCTTCCGTTCAAGGTGCGTTTGTCAAGCCCCGCATAGTCCGTCATGCCGAGCTGCCCGTCATGATGTTGCCCCAATTTTCAGGTTGTGTGCCAAGTTCATCATGAAAATACTTGTCACAACCCACACCTGCCGAGGATCATTGTCAAGGGGCTAACACTAGGTGCATAACCTTTAAAATTATCTAGGTATGACTTTGCATTATTGTGGTTGAGTTCATAGTGTTTGTGAAATCATTTGTTAGGTATGAGTCTTAGAATGTCTCTTGACACCAATAAAAGCACCCCTTGTAGTGTTGTTATGTAAGAGTGGAGTCTTTGAGAATATTACTATTGTGTTTCATGTGTATCTCCCTCTTCCATCCTCTTTATGCTTTATGATATAATCAAGAGTTCTCCCTTTTATACCAACACTATCAATTAAATGTGCTTAAACCCAAACTAGGCTGGGTTGTTTGTATGAATCATTTGGATGTTTCACTCCAAAGGTGAATTAAGGGTTCTCTAAAAGTAGTAGTTCTGTAAATTTTACAATTATCCATACAGAAGAAACAAAAACAACAAAAGAAATATTAGTGCAGAAGAAACAAAAACTGCAAAGCTAACATTAACATTTGGCAGGATCCATTTTTGTTCTCTTCTATGACGTGGGAAAGTTTGTATCTTGGGCTTTAGGTTTTTTTACTGGACTGCTGTCAGGGTTCTTATTTTGCACTTCTTATATGTAATTTGGATCTTAGCAATACTGTGGTAATGCTGCCATGATCCTGCGCATATGCTGACCGACTTGATCTATGACGGTTATTGGGCTTCAAATGAGCTTGAACCTACATGCTATTACACGAAGTCAATGTATTCCAGCACAAACAGATGTACGAAAGATGTTTACAGTATCCTGTTTCTGATCCTCTTACCCCATTTATTTCCATTTTCCCTCCTTTTGGTATTTCTCCTTCTCTTCTTAGGCTTAACAATCAACATCAGTGATAGGATATAAAATGTAACAGTTACCAAATTCCATGTTAAGTGATACTATTGAGATACTGCATTGTTGTGGTCTAGGATCCTTCAAGTTGCTTTGAATTTTGTATTGTGAATGAGCTACTTCGATGGTAGTGTGAAATGTTGTCAGTCCGTCAGATTGCAATACAAGCTTTTGTCCTATCCGTGTTAGATTATAGAAAAGCTTTTGTTGACTTGCCGGGATGCTAAATATTTTTCTGTCTCTACAGGTTATGCAGGAATTATGTGAATCAAAAAATTCAGCATGGGTTTTGAGAAGTGGTGATGGCAGTTCATCATAGTCCGCGGTTTTTAATTCAAGTTGTACAGGTCACCCGAAATACATGTTAGTAGTTGGAAATTCTCAATGATGAGAAAGCTGAAAATTGGACGTTTCCCTTTACTCTTAAGAAGTATAATTGTTTAGTTTTGTGTCATACGATGTTTTAGAGTATATGATTGAGCTGTTGGTGGGAAGCGCTTTGCATTGCAGCTATATGTAGCTCCTCTTCAAGTAAGTTTAGGATATACCGCCATATCAGAAAGATGTTGGCCAGGATGTAGATCTTCCATTTAATCAAACTCTTCCTCACTGGAGTAGTAAGTTGGTGCTAGTTTTATGATCGCCTACTGCATTTATACATTGATACATATCATTGACAAGATTTAAAATAGATCACGCTACCAGGGCATTTGTGCCTCTTTTGTGTTGAGAATAGGATCTTTCATTGTGCCTGCTTCAGATGTTTCTACTTGTTTTCTTATCACTCACCACTACCAGGGCTCTGTGCAGTTGTCAAAAATCTGCAACAGGACTTGTAGGTAGTCAACAGGACTAGTAGATAAAAGAGATGCAAGTAGATCTATGAGCATCCATGTTTGTATATATGTTACATGAGCTTCTCTTAAGGGGTGACTCAAAATATGAAGAGACTTATTTTGAATGGTAAGACTGCCAATTTATCCTGACTACTAATTTTGTGCGTGATTGATGTGGCTCTTTTATTTGTTTATTATCGTGAAGATCAGGATTATTTTAGAACCTAACAATATGGAATAGCAAGCGCATGCAAACGAAAATTACGGGTTTGCTTTTGCAACTGCATAGCCAATTGAAAATTTCTCGTTGTTATGTTAACTTTTGTATTAGATTACCAAGGTTGTGGTGGACTGGTAAGTTTTTGTTGTAAGTCTTGGTATAGAGTCGTCTTTGAGCGCTCTACTCCCAATGTAGGATCTTTTTAGCATGAATTTAGATTTAATCGGGCCCTAAAACGGGTATTGGGGTGGGGACAAAGAAAACCTTTGTATTATATTCGTCTTTGTTACGGTTCTGCAATTTCAGTCTCGACTCAAATAATGTGGGTAAAATTAATTAAGCCAATGATGATAAGGAGAAAGTTCAATAAAAACATACAAAGATACAGTAGTTAGGACGACTAAATGGTCCGATCTACCAACTTGTTATGTATTAGATGTTGTAACTTATTTATTTTGCAGAATCCACGGAATTTTCATTTTCATACCATTGGTATGGTACGTGTTACAATTGCTTACTAAAATATTAGTCCAACTTTTCTACTCTGTTCACATAGCAGACACTGTTTGAGCTGGATATTATGAGTTTCGCAATAAGTTTTACATGCCATATGCTAAAGAGTTGGTTTAATATTTTAAAATCCATTTTCCGTCCTACAAGAACTTTGTGGTAAAATAAATTTTCAAAGAGAAGCAGCATTTGCAAAGTTATTACTAACCTGAAGTTATTAAACCTCTCTATTTATAATTATTGAGACGTATTGAGACTTTGCAAGTTGCATTTATTATATAGCCGCTCTCAAAATAATAGTCAAAAAAAATATATTTTTTATACGCTTTTTTGACTATCAAATGTAAATAGTTTCTGGCGTAGGCTAAGAATAATAATACCCCTTGCATTTACAACCATTTTGCTTGGTGTAGAAATTCAAAACTCTAATTCAAAATTATTCCAAGTAAGCGAAGCGTTTATTTTTATTTCAGTATATAATATTTTTTAAAAACCTCCTTATTTTATTGTACAATCATTACTAAAACTTCAAAAAAGGATTAATGATTTGTGTCGTAAACATTAGTTTTTCTTATGCACTTACATATTATGTATACATTGATCTTTCTTTTTGGTTTGGATTGACTTGATATTAAATTATTAATACATAATAATATTTTGTTTGCTTTGATTTTAAAAAAAAATTGGGGAAAAATATTAGAACCAAACCGACAAAATCAAAATACATATTTTATAACTTTATAAGTACCCATTAACTTGATTACCCAATGGTTCAAGTGTTCACTATCTCCAAAAATTTCTTCTTTGCACTAAAGGTGTTTTTAAGATTAAAAGTTTCTGGCCGTAAATATTTGAAACTGTATAATATTTGAAAATGAAGAAAGTGGTAAGGAAGTACAGTTAATCTTATTCTTCTTCTTCTTTATTGAATTCGGACATAAATTTTTTTAGTTTTTAGCGCACAAAATTCTTTTTGACCTGGTGATCAAAAACATTAATAAATTTGATTTTCTTTTAAGCAAAAATCAAAATCCCAATTCGGTAAAGTGGATATACAATTATACCCTTTACGAAAATCCCAATTGGACGACTATTCCCAATTACAGAAACGGTGAACGGGTGAAACCCTTTTCTAGCCCTAGTTTTGTGTTGCTTTTTCTCAAGGCGAAGAAGAGAAAGCAAGTAAAAATTAGAGTGTAACGATGCAGGACTATGAAGGCAATGGAGTAGATATAGACAATAATGGCGCCTCTCCTTACAGTCAGGTACTCTCTCTATTTCTATTGGATCAATTTAAAGCTTTTATTTTTTATATTGGATTTGAACTTGTAATGGTGATGAATTAATCCACAGAGGTGTTAAGGGCTACTAATATATTTTTTGATTGTTTGATGGTCGATAACTTTGAAAACATGAGTATAAAAACATCAACTTTTTGGTGTAAAATCAGAGTTTTTTTGGAATTAAAATTACATCGTTAGAGAATTACACTCTATGGCGGTCCTGATAATCCCCAAGTTGTGACTTAGCCAATACCAAAGCTTTATGATAGCACTCAATATTTCCAATTTTGTTGTTCATTCCTTAATGTTTTGAACTGAAATTACATCCTTAGAAATTACACAAAAGTAATGTAAGTCACCATCTAAATGATCTAAAGTATTTGGAAATGTTTGAAAAACGGCCCTTTGAATAGTGATAGAGTTATTTAACAGGGATACGGGAGTAGTTATACTGTAAGTAACATGTTGGATGTTGGGTATCTGAACTATTTTTCCTGATTCATTTTTTTTTTCTCAAATTATTAATATGGGCTTCTAGTGCTCTAAAGTTTTCAAATTGTTCAGTTTCAAGTATTAGATTATTATGGTTTCCCATCCTTAGATTTGTTCTTTTATGTCATAAAAATCTAAGATTTTGTTTCAATATGTAAAATTTGTATATTTCATCACACGCTAACCTTTTCTGCTACCATTTGCCTCTTGCAGCATATTTCTCGTGACCATGAGAATGAAAGGGACTCATCAAGAAGCAGGGATAAGGAGAGGGACAAAGGGCGTGATAAGGACAGGGATAGGAATAGAGATAGAGACAGGGACAGAGTGAAGGAAAGGGACAAAGATAGGCATAGGGACAGAGATGGGGAGAAGGACCGTGATCGTCATCACAGAGATCGTCATAGGGATCGGAGTGATAGGAGGGAGAGGGAGAGGACCAGAGATAGAGATGAAGATGATCTTCATCGAAATCGAGATTATGATAGGTAAGTTCTGTTAGTTGGATTAATATTGTATACTTTCAGTTTTTTTTTTTGTGTGATGGTATTAGTGATATTTATATTTTGAGAATCATTTCCTTTGATTTTTAACTTCAAATTCTGTTGGTTTTCATGTCATTGTTTGCTATACTCTGTATACTTTAGCCTGAGCTTCATATGAGATTCATGCGATTGGTGCTTTTTGATTTAATATTCTACCAAATCTCCGAGTTTTCCTGTATCTTGATGTGATTGTTCATTCGTCCTTGCAGGCGAAGAGACAATGACAAAGATAGAGAGGATCGACGTAGACATAGGCCTAGCTCAAGGGGTAGATCTGAGCATAGATCAAAATCTCGATCACGGTCGCCATCCAAGAGGTTTACGGCTGCTTCTATATCTTCTTATCGGAGCATTGAGATATTATATTTTTGTTAATTTTGAAGTCCTAATGCTCCTTTATGAATGTTTTCTGTCTTGACATTTTGGTTACGTTAGGCTTTTCCTTTACATGAAGTAAATAGTTATTTGCGGGAATGCTGGTGAGACTGGTCATTGTACTCTTTGATCTGTCAAATTGGAAAGGGAAAAATGAGTGCTAGAGTTATAGATGGAACTGGATTAAAGACAGTACTTGAAAATTTTGTTATTTGGCCTTGTGAGTTGGTGATTTGGTATTTGGCTACAGAAAATCTTTGTTATTGCAAAAGGTTAAAGCTGCTATTATGACTTTGATATTCTCACTCTTTTTACTGAAAATGTATTCGATACGGACTGTTTGTCCTTTTTAATGCTTGTGATTTCTCGGTCTTGCCCCTTGTATTGTATTTCTTTTACGAGCGTCTATTTCTCCTTTTGATTTTTAGTCATGCCCTTCTATTTCATATGTTTATCTGGTTGAAACCTTTCTGGTGTTACATATGTCCCAGTGAGCTGCTAACATCCATATAGATCATCGAAAGTTAAAATTTGCTACCAATTTATGACTTTGCTACTGGTACTAACGATGTGTCTTTTCAGCAAAAGGATCAGTGGTTTTGATATGGCACCTCCTAACACTGCGTTGTTACCAGGGGCTACTGATGCTGCAGGTACACGTCCCATCAGTTTTCTTACTATTAAAAGTATCTTGAAATCTGTCATGTTTTTTCTTGGACATAGTGTGGAAGTTCGTATCAAAATGCATGGTTACATTTTGGTAAGCTTTTTGGTTCTTCCACCTATATCGGTAGAGAGTTCTGGTATAGATTAGCTCTTTTGGTTTTCCTTACTTTTTACTTGGTGAAATAATTCCGAGACTGAGAGTGTTTTGGTTTCTTGTTGTGTTTGGTGTTTGTTTGTTTGTTTTGTATTGTCTTATGTTCTAAGAAGGCAATGTTGGGCTACTTGCCCCACTGTGCTGACAATGGGCGTGAGCCGACTTCTGTAGCTTATATGTACAAGGAAGAATCGATACAGGTCTTGTTCATCTTCAACAAGGAATTGCTATCTTGGTAGTTTACAATTATATTCCCTAGTAATGAATACACTGTAAAAATCTCCATCCCTTCAATTGTTTTATTTCGATTTGATTACAAAGTCTTATTTTTTCAACAACATTGAAAGAAGAAAAATATTATGTATAAATATTCACTTGCTCTTAGAATTTGAAGTGTATACTTATTTTCATTTTATAAGATGCTATTTCATTCATCTGTGCAGGTCAAGTTCCTGGGACTAACCCAGCAATTCCTGGACTGTTTTCTAACATGTTTCCTTTAGCATCAAGCCAGGTATTGTCATGGACCCTTCTTAATAAATTTCCAATGATATATTGAGATTCTCATTTATTTGTTTTGTGGCTTCTCTCAGTTTGGAGCTCTCCCGATGATGCCAGTCCAGGCAATGACACAGCAGGTTTATAATTTGTTGGACACTTCCTATTGTCTCTCTCTCTCTCTCTAATGGCTTCTTTTTTTACCTTGAGTATATCCTCGAACGATGTTTTATCAGGCTACCAGACATGCTCGGCGAGTTTATGTTGGTGGACTTCCTCCTACTGCAAATGAACAGGTATTAGGCTTCCTCCTACTGTGGGGGCTGATAGTATACATATTTTTGTGACATTGCACATCTTCTCCAGTACGTTGCAATTACTTTTTGACATCAACACTGGCACTTCACATTGACTTACTGATGTCTGCAGAACGGGAACCTTCCTTAGTCATATCATTTTTTGGCGAGTGTTATTCTTATGTAGATATAGTAACTAGCAACAACTCTAATGCAAATAAATGTAAATTTTTGGGAGAATATCCCTTCAGTTTACAATCCTTAGAGAGAACCTTTCTTGCATTAACTTGATAAAGAGAAAAAAAGAAGGAAATTTGCTTGTCCTATTAGAGTGAGATGTAGATCTTTTCTGATATCTGTGATTAACGGGTGACATTTCATTGTTCACTGTTAGCAATTATTTCGTACTATGATGGACAAATTAGGCTTTTTTATGTGTGTATATGTAAGTAACAATCAAGTTTTCGCCCTCCAAGATTACGGATTATCATAGGGTTGAACTTACTAACTTTATGGTTTTAGGTAATTTATTACTCTCTGTTTGTGGCGTATCTTTGAGTACTTTTTATGTTGGCTCACTGTTGATCTACATGCAGTCTGTTGCTACCTTCTTTAGTCATGTCATGTATGCAATTGGAGGAAACACTGCTGGTCCAGGTTGGTTCGAGGATTAATGTGCTTTCCTCGCTAGTATCACTAAATTTACCTTTTTGATGCTCATAGTATTATTTGAAATTTTCAGGGGATGCTGTTGTCAATGTTTATATAAACCACGAGAAGAAGTTTGCTTTTGTTGAAATGAGATCTGTAGAGGAGGCTAGTAACGCGATGGCTTTGGATGGTGTCATTTTTGAGGTATTAAATGCCATATGACTTGAATAGGTGTTGTATGTTAGCTTTCTACTACTTATAGTTTATTGAAGAGAAAGCAAAGAAAGGAAAGATTTTAGTTTTCACAGGATTCTAACCAACTCTCTGATCCTCCCAGTCTTGTTCAGTACAAGGAGAAGTTTCGAACTAACATCCCTTCGCCCCGTCCCATTATATAAGCTGGAATCTGCAAACCCTGTTCTTTTTCGTTGGTTACTATTTACGTATAACTTATGGGGGGTTTCGGGTGTTCGATAACATATAGCCAAAGCATCATGTTTTTTTGTGTCAAGCAAATGTCCTTAAATATATTCTGACTCTGATTGCTATTTGCTCTGTTTGCACTGTATGTTTTGCTCAGGGCGGACCAGTTAAGGTTAGAAGACCCAGTGATTACAATCCTTCGCTGGCTGCTACTCTTGGTCCTAGCCAACCGAGCCCTAACCTCAACCTTGCAGCTGTCGGATTAACACCAGGTTCTTCGGGAGGGCTTGAAGGTCCTGATCGCATATTTGTTGGTGGTTTACCCTACTATTTTACAGAATCACAAATCAGGGAACTCTTAGAGTCTTTTGGTCAACTTCGAGGATTTGATCTGGTCAAAGATAGAGAAACTGGGAACTCAAAAGGCTATGCTTTTTGTGTGTACCAGGATGTGTCTGTTACTGATATTGCTTGTGCAGCGCTTAATGGAATTAAGATGGGCGATAAAACTCTTACTGTTAGGCGTGCTAACCAGGGCACAACACAACCCAACCCTGAGCAAGAGAGTGTATTGTTGCATGCACAACAGCAGATAGCTTTGCAGGTGAGATATTTCTGTGCTCTTTCATTCAGTTTTCAGGTTCTTAGGCTATATGCTGGTACAGGGTCTGCATAGCTCACTCTCAGTGTCATGTTCTTTAATAGAGATTCATGTTACAACCTGGTGCATTAGCAACGAAGGTCTTGTGCTTGACTGAAGTGGTCACTGTGGATGAGCTCAATGATGATGATGACTATCAAGATATTTTGGAAGATATGAGGACTGAATGTGAGAAATTCGGTGAGTAGTAATATCAAGTCTTCTGTTCCCTATATTCAGCATAGCTTATGGCTGGAATTTGAGTTTGGAATCTTAACTTGTATATGCTTTTTGTACGGCTGCTTTGCAGGAGCTCTAGTGAATGTTGTCATTCCACGTCCAAATCCTAATGGTGTACCTACACCTGGACTAGGAAAGGTACCTGTCTGCTGATCTCTAAAACCATAATCAAGATTCATTATGTTTATAATCTGATTATTGTCCTGTATATGTTGGAAATAAGGAGATTTCTTATTTTCATTATAGCGACCTGCTGAAAAATGACTGTTATTTGGTGTTTTTCACTTCTGTTATTTATTATTGCTTCTTAAGTGTTGCCTGACTTGGAACATTGCAAAAGGGCTTCAATATATTTGTACTTGTTTTCCTCTTGGTGTTAGTGGTTTGTGCTTCTGAATGTATAATTGCTAAACTAGTTTCCGGGTTGTTTTTTCAGGTATTTTTGGAGTATGCAGATGTTGACAGTTCCAGCAAAGCTCGGCAAGGACTGAATGGAAGAAAATTCGGTGGTAACCAAGTTGTAGCTGTCTTCTACCCGGAGAACAAGTTCTCCGAGGGAGACTATGAGGCTTAGCTCTAACCACTATAGTTATGATAGATAACCAACCTTCAGAGTGTTACTGTATGGGGAGCTATTGCATGGCTTTAGAAATTATCTCCTCTTGGAATGAGGGCAATATAGTCGCCCTGTTACCTTTCCTTTTTAGGCTACGTTGTTCTGGTTTTGAAGTTTGTTTGTGTGGTCAAAGCTGGTGTAAAATATCAAACAGGAATAGTTATTGGCTTGTTTGTATGTTTTATAATCATGTTAGTATAGACCCAGGTTGTTCATGTACTTCATTGTTCCCTAGCCAAGAAGAACAATTTTGTTTGTTAGTGTAATGTATTGTTTTTACTTCTTCTAGTGCCGCTTAAATAACATTTTGTCTATTTGGATGATTTGCTATATGGATGTTACAGTTTGAAATTGTTGTTATGATAAATGAGGGTAATGATTCCCCACTCTAGGGAAATTTAAAGTTGACTATATCTTCTATTAATGCTCATATATTGTCATGTACTGGCCTGTTCCAACCACTGTTTTATGGGCGGCGTTTTTACTTATTGTTGGAGCATGGTTTGGCGTTAGGTTCGGATTGTCGGAAAAACTTTCTTTTAATCGACTTAAATTTCGTATAAAATTGAAATGATATTAAACATTATGTTAGTAGAGTTTTTTCTTTTTGTGTTTTTCTACCTACGTAAACATCAATTTGGTGATTTACAACTTTACCCACCACCTTCTCCCGAGAGGCGTTCAGTTTTTAATGGCGGCAGGAAGGAGGATTCAACCATTACAGGCCAGCGAATTTGAGTATAAAACCAAAAATCATCCATTATTTTGTTTGAATCTTTGTATAGAAAACGGAGATGAATTGGGTTCAGCGGAAAGTGTATGTGTACAATGTCACTTTTGGTCAGTACATGCTTGACTTGTCAAGTCTTAAGATAGATAAAGTTTATGTTACTACTTGAATTTGCATATACAAGCAGCTCAACCTTCACTTTATTGAGCCATCCGTTGTATATATTCAATCAAACATTGATTTATATATTTTTTGAGTAGAGATTTCCAGTTACCTTTCAGAACCATTTGATTGTGATAAGGAAAGAATTGAAGAGAAAAAGTGAGATTTAAAGGTAAAGAAAAGATACTACAGCGAGCCTACAACTTGTGGATGTAGAAGAAAAATAAATCAAACGTCTATTCTGTTGTTAGTCTAATGAGCGATCTCTGACTGTGGGCATGTAGTGAGTGCTGACCGTTGGTTTTCTCGTCTAATGCATGAAACATGATCCAGTTTCTGTTTTTCTGTTTGTGCTCTTTGCTTGGTTGAATTAAGACAACAAATATGTTATTGAGGTGAGATTGTCTGTTT
Organism: Nicotiana attenuata; assembly: GCF_001879085.1. Taxonomy (NCBI): domain Eukaryota; kingdom Viridiplantae; phylum Streptophyta; class Magnoliopsida; order Solanales; family Solanaceae; genus Nicotiana; species Nicotiana attenuata. The sequence continues at coordinate 287,282 of NW_017670401.1, forward strand.
TTGTTTCACGGTCATTGTATTACTTGTTAAAATTTAGTCAAGCTCTTGTACCATTTACCAGTATTCCGATTCTTTTGGTGGTTTTGTTGTTCTCAGGCATATGTGGTGAAGTTCACAAGTTTGTTCTTAATTGTTACTAGAGAATGTGTGGTCTTTTGGCGTTTAATCTTTAAGAGCAGCAACTTGTTTGTTGACATGAATGATATATATATTCTCTTCAAATAGTTTCTTCCTTCTGTACGTCTACCAACATGTATATGAAGAAGCAGATCGAGGAATGCTTTGAAATTAGTCATTCAATTTGGGGTAGGGGTTAGTGAAAAGCGTTGGTGTTAGTGCATTTTAATATTAAAATTATAATATTAAAGTGTATTATTTCTTGTGATATAATGGTTATAAATTGGCAAGAAAGTGGTCATTATTTTGGTATAACTCATGAAATCACTAATGCCACGATCTACCACTAATTACCCACTAAATATTAAATTTTGTAACCACCAACCATGTTCTATAACTTTATTATGCCACTACTTTATTATTTATTTCATAGAAGAGATTCTACACCTATAAATAGTGGTGTTTCTTCCTTATGTTGTAGATGGAAAAAATATGATAGTGAGAATGAGAAAAGTGTTATGGTGTACATGAAAAATGTGTGGTTGGTATTGTGAAAAAGAGAGCTAAGAGAATGAGAAAATCTAAGTCTCCAACTTATTCCCTAGAAACGAGAATATTATTTTTGTTGAAGGAAGGTGTTCATTTTTTGTGGAGCTTTGGACTCAACAACTTGTCCAGAGTTTGTTCGAGTCATATGATGTTGCGGGCTGTTGTATCTCGGAGAGGACAAGTCAAGAGTATTACTGCTGGACCGGTGAAGATGCTACCGCAGTGGGCTTGAATCTCCTTAAAGATAGCGAGATCTCCGCGCCTCAGCCTAAAGAATATTTATTTATTTTTCAGCTGTAATTACTTGTAATTTCACCAACAGAAAGCTTCTTTGATCCTCTATTCTGTTAAAATGGAACAGATGTAGGGGTTAGCAGATTTCTTGTACTTGTATTTTTGAAAGTAAAATGAGTTTACACTGATGGTAATATCCAGTCATGTATTGCTTCAACTGCAAGATTTAATCTTCTTGTCCTGATTTCTTGGGGGATGCAATGCTAATAGGTTTCAATACCTTTTGAGTTGCGTGTGGTGAAACTATGGCTAATTTATTCTTCAAGACTTCATAATGGGCCTTAAATGTGTGTGCTGAAGACTATTTAGAGCCTTAGATGTGTTTGCGTGTTGTCACCGTTTTATTGTCTTATTGCATTTTCTTGTGCCGAGGGTCTACCGAAAACTGCCTCTCTACCTCCAGGATCTACACTTCAGGGTAGTGGTAAAGTTTGCGTACGCTCTACCCTCCCCAGACCCCACTTGTGGGATTACACTGGGTTGTTGTTGTTGTTTTAGATGTGTTTGCATGGTAGTAGGGTTTGGAATGCAAGTAGAGGAGATGACATAAATGAGTTTCTTTAGACCATCTCCAACCCAACACCAATTTCGATACCAAACACCATTTTAGTGTAAGATTTGATATTTTTTTGCTCCAACCCAACATTATTTTTTACACCATTTCGGTGCGTGAATAGTATTACACCAAATTTGGTGTAACACTATTCATCAACACCATTACAATTCACCTTATTTTAATACTATCTTTTATTATATAACCCTTCTAATTTAACATATTATAATTTTGTAATTAATTATAGTTTTTAAGTAATATCTTTATAATATTAATTTTATATTTTAATTTTGGTGTAGAATTTTTATAAATGTTATAAATAGAATTCTATTTAAGGTGAATGTCTATTAGAGAGATTCTAGGGATTTTACTTGGTGGCAAAGTCACTCTTTCCCTATAAATAGAGGGGTCCTATTCCATTGTAATTGATCCCAAAATCAATAAGAATTCTCTCTCCGTACTTTTCTTTGCAATACTGCTCTTCTTCTTTTATTGTTTATATCACGTTATCAGCACGAGACTCTAATCAATTGGGTAGAAGCTTTGGGATTGAGCATAATGATTGTCAATTGTTACATGAACTTCCTTCATGATTAAATTCTGGATTTAAGGTAAGTATTTTATTTTATTTTTCTCTTTTAAATTCTTCACATTCTATAATTTGATTATAAATACAAGCAAAGACGATAAATTTTGATTGTAACTCTAATGGAGTTTGAAAGAAATTATAACCACCCAAAGTGGTAAAATTTTTATGCATTGCCATGATCAAATTCATGTATGATTGTGGGCAAAGAATTGTAAACCCGTCCCATTGAATTTGCTCCATTCACATTCCCTTAAGAGAATGTGATAGCAGTATGTGATAAGTCTGAAAGAAGACAAAATTACTACTATGAATGTATCAATGGATGTGGACGTGGCAATAGACCAAATTATAATCGTCATCATTGTGGTATTGAGAACAATAAGGATTCTCAAAATAATCCTTCACTTTGTGAAAGCAATATTTGTCATTAATTTGACATGAGATTTTGCAACGCATATATAGATGATTATGGTCCATTCATGATGTGAATGTGACAACATGTGATTTACGAATACATAATCATTCTTGGAAGAATATGAACGTGCTAGTGGTAGTGAATATACCACACTCACCTTTAGAAGGAGGTTTGAGATGAATTAAGAAAATAGTTCCATTATTATGGCATGAATGATCATTTATCACATAACTATTGTGATTATGCCAAAATTTTATGGCAATGTGATTATTACAGGGCAAAAGTAATGAAAGCAACATATCTTGCCTCTAATGATTTTGACCATGACCATAATGGTATAACTTTCTCTTTGAAAGAGATATTCACCATATGGATGATGACGAATTTGTGATAGTACAAAATTATTTGAGAACTCTGCAAGAGCCAATTATACTATTTTGGAGAAACACAACTAATTACCAAAAAGGTATTATCTTGTAGTAAGTCTCAAAGACACTTATTCAGTTTCCAAAGTATACGCGAAAGCGGTTGATTATATTGAGACTATAAATAAAAAAAATATTTAATATCTTCTATTACTATAACTTGTAGCGGGGTAATATGTATGTGAAAAGTTACCCGCTTTATTCTCCAGTTTGTACTACACAAATAAAAGAATACCACAATAAAGTGGATGTTTATTGATATAAAAACCCATATCATAATAAACTTGGAGTTTACTGATAATTGCACACGTCATGGTGTAAAATGGAACTTTATCAATATCAATAATTTATCCGTTGGCATAACTAGTTTAGCCATATCAATTTAAGTATGATGCAAAAATAAAAGAGAGTTCATATGGGTAAATAATAAAGAACTAGAAAGTTCTTTGCGAATTCTCTTACATTGCTTGTTCTTATTAATTGATAGACCAACTAAAATTAGGGTTGAATCCCATGAATGCTGGAAATATCAAAAGTGAATATGGGCCCATTCACCTGTCGTGTATACCGCATAAGATGCATCTATGAGATGGTTACACGTGCGACTATTATTAACCCGCAACATGGTATTTTGCGAGGTAACTTGCTCAATAATTTAATTTCGAGCATAATTCCAGATTTTCTATTCAAGAAGTTCATCTTGATAAGTTGGTTTACGTCATAGTTGGTTTGGCAAAATAATTTATTGAGTGACTCTACTTAATAGCTAAACTAGTGCTTATGAGAACAAAGTTATCTATATCAATTTGATATAGGCTATATACGAAAGTATATTACATTCTCCCCTAGCAAGTGGTTCAGGGTCAGGAACCAAATAATTTCATCTTATTATTATTGGTGTGCCGTGTATATTTTGATTAACACCATAACACACAAAGGTGAGTTTTCAAAGTTGAGGAAGCATGTTAGTTTTTCTAAAATGAGGGGAAGAAAGGAAAAACAGTTGAGAAAAAGTTACGTGGAATGAATTATCATTTGTACATCTAGATCCTTGAATAAGATAATATGAACTTGAAGTTCATAAAAAGATAATTCATGTGCGCTATATTGCAAAGCATGCCAGACGCATTTGCTGATCCAAAGAAAGTAACTATATTCTCATTGCAAATGCTCATATTAGGTCCTAGAAGAACAAAGTCTATGGTACGCTTAAAGCGTATAGACAAATCGGTTTCAAATAAACTGCTTGATAAAGAAGATGAGCAAATGATCAAAATGATCATAATAAGTAGGCAAGTGATCTAGAAGATCACATGACATAACACTTCATAAAATCTCAAGAGAGATTCAGGTACGTGAAAATATGAATAAAGAGATCTCTATGTCATGTCTTTATGAAAAATGTTGGAACCGATATATAATGTTCGTCGACGACATCCATGATAGTGCTAAGTATAGATGAGGATCTTAAGTTTGTCGAATACAGACACAAAAATATTAGCCAAATGGAAGAGAAATAATTCAAGTAGAATTGGTTTCATATGAAAGACATGTAGTTTTAAACATGTAGTTCAAACACTTGAAAGTATAAAGTCAATGGTGTGTGCAATCACTTTTATTTATCTTATATGTCTAGCATGACATGAAAAGTTGATATGCATCTAAAGTCTATTTAAATGGCTTATTTGACTATACTTATATGACAATCCCCAAAGGATTTAAATTGCTTAAAGCATATAAAATTCTTGGTTATGAAGTACTAATCCTAAGTGCAATTTGTGCACACTTGTATCTTGCTATAACTATAAGCATGATAAGTGATACGAGGATTTTCAAGGTGTAACATATTCATTGGAGTTCATATGGATATTTTTTAAATCTTTGCCGACGTCAACCTTCAAGAAGCTAGTGCACAAGATTGGAATGCGAAGGCTTAAAGATGTGAATTGATGCTCTCATCAGGGCGAGTTAATACGCGTTGTACTCTTTTTCCGTTACAAGATTTTGTCCCACTGGATTTTCCTTGCAAGGTTTTTAACGAGGCAACCAAAAGGCGTATTGTTAGATATGTGTACTCCTTTTCCTTCTCTAGAATTTTTTCCCACTGAGTTTTGTTTTAGTTAAGGTTTTAACGAGGCACATTATCTGTTGAATAGACATTCAAGGGGGAGTGTTATAAATAGAATTCTATTTAAGGTGAATGTCTATATTCTAGAGAGATTCTAGGGATTTTACTTGGTGGCTAAGTCACTCTTTCCCTATAAATAGAGGGGTCCTATTCCATTGTAATTGATCCCAAATTTAATAAGAATTCTCTCTCCCTACTTTTCTTTGCAATACTGTTCTTCTTCTTTTGTTGTTTTATAACAATACATTAATTTTCGTATATTTTATTTTTATTTTGTTAAGGACAAGATGCTCATTTTTCACTTCGTAATGCATTAATAGAGCATTTATGAGAGCAACATACTAATCTTGTAAGTTGAATATTTATGTAAAAATTAAACTAAAATTTACCATAATGTAATATTTATTTAATTATATCTTATCAACGATTTCATTTTATTTGAATTATACATTAATATGTATAATGTATAATATTTCCTTATAATTTATATTATTTAAAAATTAAAGGTATAAAATAATTTTAAATTTTGTGGTTATATAAGAAAGAAATATGAATTATATGTGATTAATATGTAAAAAAGGAAAAAGAAGGATTTGTTTTATAAAGAAAATAATATAATATAGATGTGACGACCCAAAAGGTCATCACTTGTTTTCTTATTTATTCTGTGCTTCCGAGGCCTTGAAAACCTCATTTAGGATCGCCTCGATTTGCATGCGCAGTCCGGGCGCGTAGCCGGAAAGTCTAAATATGAAATTCTGTGAAAAATGCTAAGTTTTGATGTTAAAATGAATAAATTTGACTTCGGTCAACATTTTGGATAAACGGATCCGGACCCGTGATTTGACGGTCCCGGAGGGTCCGTAGGAAAATATGGGACTTGGGTGTATGCCCGGAATCAAATTCCGAGGTCCCAAGCCCGAGAAATGAATTTTTGAGTAAAATTGTTTTCTGAAAATATTTAAGGAAATTGAAAATGAAATTTGATTAGAACGTGATGGTATCGGGCCCGTATTTTGGTTCTGGCGTCCGGTACAGGTCTTGTATATGGTTTAAGCACTTTCTGTAAAGTTTGGTTGAAAACGGACGTCGTTTGACGTGTTTCGGACTTAAAATGGAAAGTTTGATGTTTTATGAAATTTGGAAGAAATCATGGATTTTGAGGCTTAATTTGATGTTTATGATGTTATATTAGCGATTTGATTGCATGAATAAGTCCGTAGGATATTTTTAAGGTTGTGTGTATGTTTGGTTTGGAGCCTCGAGGGCTCGGGTGAATTTTGGATAGGCCGTGAGTGCATTTTTGACCTTGTGAAAATCTGGTATGTTCAGCTCTGAAATCTTCGCATTTGCGAAGAAGCTCTCGCAAATGCGAGCTCGCAAATGCGAGCAATTGCATCGCAAATGTGAGAGCAGGGATTTGGCTTGCTGATCGCAAATGCGACCTATTGGTTCGCAAATGCGAGTAGGGGCTGGTCGCAAATGCGACATAACTGGTCGCAAATGCGACATAACTGGTCGCAAATGCGAAGCCCGGGTTTTTTGAAAGGGTTTGCAAATGCGAACTAGTTTTCGCAATTCCCACATCAGCAGGTCGGGGTTCGCAAATCCCATACCTGCAACCTGCATATTTTATACTTAGCCGAATTTTGAACCATTTCCGACATCCTCTCAAAATACAAACTTCTTGGGCGATTTTTCAAGAACAAGTTTTCTTCCAAATCATTTGTAAGTCAATTTTTACTCATTTCTTTCAATCATTAACATCTTTTGACATGTTTTCAACTTAAAATCAATAATTTTCATGGGTGAAATTGGGGGTTTTGGGTAGAACTTAGGTTTTTCTAAAAATTGGGGATTTGGACCTCAATTTGAGGTCCGATTTCAAAACAAATCATATATTTGGGTTCCTGGGGGAATGGGTAGCCGGGTTTTGGTTCGAACCTCGGATTTTGACCACGTGGGCCTGGGGGCGATTTTGGGAATTTTGGAAAATTTATTTTTATGCATTCAAATTGATTCATTTAGCGTTTATTGATGTAATTAAGTAACCTGTGACTAGATTCGAGCGGATTGGTGGTGGAATCGAGGGGTAAAGCCATAATTGAGACTTGAGTTGAATTCAAAGCATCGAAGTAAGTGTTCGGTTTAACCTTAGCTTGAGGGATTAGGAGTTGAGTCTTATTTGCTATTTGATTTGTGTCGAGTACGACATATAGGCATGGTGACGAGTATCTATACGTTGGTGTCGAGCATGACCGTGGGTCTTAAATTGATAATTCTTGTATTCTTAATGGATTCTATGCAAGCTTGATTGATGATTCTCGATACTGAGCAAGGATTTAGTTTATTTCCGTGGACCTTAGTTATGACTGAGTATTGGTATAAATTGTGTCAAGAAGTTGAATAAAATTGGTTACAGCTGACTCTCCCTTGCCGGGAAGTTATTATATTGTTGTTCCCTTGCCGGGAAGTTATTACATTGTTGTCCCCTAGCCGGGATTATTTTGTTATATTGTGTTGGATTGAAATGGGAGAGGGTGGTATGCCTACCACAAGTGATTGATGAAATGGGAGCGGGTGGTACGCCTACCACAAGGTTGATGAAATGGGAGCGGGTGGTATGCCTACCACAAGTGATTGATGAAATGGGAGCGGGTGGTACGCCTACCACAAAGTTGATAAAATGGGAGCGGGTGGTACGCCTACCACAAGATATTATGAAATGGGAGCGGGTGGTACGCCTACCACGAGTTACGAGAAATGGGATCGGGTTGCACGCCTGCAACAAGATGAGCTGAACATGAAAATTGTCTTTATTTCATACTTCCGTGTTAGAAGCTAGACTGTGAATTCCTCCTCTATTATTCCCGATACTCTATTTATATCTATTACCCCTGAAGCATGTTCCCTCCCCCAGTTTTAATTATTTATTTTTGTTGCCTCTTCGTTGTATTGTATATATATATATATATATCTGCACAGGTTTATCTGGAGTCTGGTACTAGCCTCGTCACTACCTCGCCGAGGTTAGGCCAGACACTTACCAGCACATGGGGTCGGTTCTGCTGATACTACACTCTGTGCTCTTTTGCACAGATCCAGGTGTTGGACAGCAACTGCAATAGCACGGGAGTTAGCCTTCAGTCCCGCGAGACACCGAGGTAGCCTTGCAGGTGTCCGCAGGCCCGACGTCTCTTCTATCTTTATTTCAGTCTGTTATCTCATGTATTTCGAGACAAACAGTTATACTTTCTTTCATACGGTTGTGTTTAGCACTCTTAGTAGTTCGTGAGTATGTGACACCAGTTCTTGGGTAGAGGTTTATGTTGATTTTCCGTATTGTTGTTCAGATTCTTTAATTTAAGACTTCCGCTTATTTACTTTATTCCGCTGTTTTCATGATATTGCTGATAATTGTTAAAAGAAGTAAATTGGTTAATGCTAAAGGTAGTTAAGGGTTGGCTTGCCTAGCTCTCATCAGTAGGCGCCATCACGACTCCCGAGGGTGGGAAATCCGGGTCGTGACAATAGAAGAGAGAGAAGAATATAAAAGGAATATTTTGTTTTTGCGTAAAAAATAGTGTAATGGGTTAAAGTTACGTTGCACCATTTTGGTGTAAAATAATGATGAAGGGTTGGAGATGCCCTTAGACAAAGGAATACCTACTACATACAATGTCATAATTAACTACTCCCTCCAGTCTCAAGTATAACTCATTTGGCAAACTGAATTTGTCACAAAAACATCATGGAATGCATATCTGATCCAGAGGTAGAAATAGTATAACTGTAATTGCAGACAAAACATGTTCTCGACAAATTCATATCTCTAACTTTGATTTTCTTTGCATCAGTAGAGCTTCATAACGAAGAGTGGAGGTACATCCATCCTACGACGGCATGAAGAATGAAAATTTTCACTACTATGTTTGAGTTTTTAGGACTAAAATTTGGGCTAGTGAAGTTGCCCACTTTGTCTTTTCAATGAAAGTAGTAGTGAGGTGTCGGTACAAAGTTGCGTCAGTTATGAATATAGACTAGGCTAAGGATAGACTTCATCTCTACTGTCTTCCGTTACACCTTACACTTCAGCTCAGTGAGGCATTGACTCTCTGCTTGTGCAATTTGTAAGCAGCATTATTGTAAACCATCAATTTAAGATAATTCTCAAAGTGAAAAGTTTCTTTTTTTTTTTTTTTTGGGGGGGGGGGGGGTGGTGACCCACTGTTATGCATTAGCAGTTTGAGAAGAAAAAAGATCTTATACCCAAAAAAGAAAAAATATAAAAAAGGAAATAAAACTTTGTGGGGTGGTCCATACCACTTCCCGGCATAATATAGAGTTTGAAACTAAAAAAAGTAGATGCACTCAAGTCAATGAAAACATTAATAAAGTGTTAGAGAAAAGAAATGCTGGCTTTGTGGTTGTATCTTTAGATCTTTCAACTTTGTATATGTTTTACTGGACATATACTTTTTAAGTTATTAACAATATAATCATAAGGTAAAGTGATTAATATACAAATCAAAGGAAGCTCACGTGCAACTTCGTATATAACTCAACTTTGATAAAAGGGAGTACTGCATTTTAGATGCACTATGCTGTTTAGGGCAACCCATCATATGACATTTCATCTTCATTAATTGGGATTAGTTGTCAAATGTAAAGGTTATTCAACAATAAACTTAGCATTTTTACCTATTGATGGTAGGCTAGAATCACGTGTTTTAGTCATAGTATGCACTCTAATTACTGCATTTTACTTGTGTTTGAGCATAAATGTGAGCGTACTACACTTATTATGTGTTTTACGCCTTGCAGGAAGTGATTCCGAGTTAAAAAGATAATTTGGAACAAAATCAAACAATGTGGAGCTTTGAAGTCTGAGTAAAAGCCCAAGAAATTTAAGTCGGGATCACGTTCGGGGGTCGAGGACCAAGTCTTGATGTCAAAAAGTGAGAAAACAAAATTATTCTGAGAAAATTGCACTACCGCCCCGTTATAGTGCAAAATTCCTGCAGAGTGAAAAATATCAACTCTCTAAAAATCCTCACTAATGTGGAGCATGGGCGGCGCATGGGGCGGCGCGCCACTGTATTTTCGCGGTCCAATTGTCCCACTTCAGCTTGGAAAGGGTAGTTTCATCCGGGCTCGTTCCTACATTGTATAAATACACCAAAAATACGATTTTAGACGACTTTTGACCTTGGAAGCTTTGGGAGAGCATTGGAGGCTACAAGACACGGAATTCCATCATCTTTCCATCAATTCAATACGAGAGTTTGGATTGTAAAGTTAAATTTATGCTTTCTTATTCTTAAATTATAATTGTGATGACTTCCTTCATGATTATGGAGTAGTTTACCTTAGAGTTTGATAGATATGGTGTTTTGATAAATATTTCCGGATTTTATCTCTAGTTCGTGCATGAATTCGTTTATGGAGTTTTGAATTATTGCGACATTATTCGTCAGGTTATTTAGTCGAAAGAGGAATCTCTTGGTGATTATCTTTGCATTATTTTGTTTGATTTAATTCATTGATTCTCTTAAGTAATCGAAAGAGCTTTTTGAATTGTTTATTAAATCAAGTTAGGAGAATATTCGAGAGATGTTTTCGTAAAGACCAATCCATTGACGCATGCTTGGACATTTCACAGTGCTTATATTAGTTCACCTCTTACAGTTAAGATTTAATCGAGAGATGAGTCTTGACTACACGTTTGAACTAATCATCAAGTGAATTCGTGAGAATCATTAGAACAATAGAGTGAATTAAACTAGAGCTAAATCCCAAATAACTATCTTGCACCTATCCTGTCAGATCCTTATTCCTCACATTGATAAGAAACCAACTCTACGAATCTCTAACTCTTTGCTATCAATCGTCAATTGCTTTATTTTAGTAGTTAAACTTAGTTTATAATCATTTAACTCAAGTGTTGATCCTCCTGAATAGTAATTAAATCAGAAATTACTCGAACAGTGTTTAAATCCAATCCCTGTGGAGACGATATTATACTATACTATCTTTTATTAGAGAGCATCAATTACGTATTGTGTTTTGCACGCGTCAAATTTTGGCGCCTTTGCCCGGGATTGGCAATCAATAGTGTTCAAAATAGTTTTTGGTGCTAATTCGGGAATTTATTTTATTTTTATTTTTTTCTAGTCTTCACGGGTTTCCTCTTCCGTGTGCAGGCAACAGATTGACGTCTTTGGTGTATGACTCGATATTCTTCAAACGAATTGATTCCATACAATCCAGAGGTAAAAAAGAGTCTGTGACGACTGAGGAAAGAAAAAGAGCTCACCGTAAAGTTCTTGGGGCAACCTTCAATCCAAGAACACATGGCTAATAATGGTGAAGACGAGGTGCAATTAGCTGCAAGAGAGGCAACACAACAACGAGAAGAAGCTGCAAGGATAGCAGCTAAGGCAGCCCTTAGAGTCGCTGAGGAAACCGTCGAAGATAATGGGGGTCAAAGATTCAATCTAAATCGACCCTTGATTGAAGATCAGTTCGAGAATGCGGTACCCAGGCCTAGTAAAGCATTGGGCGATTATGCCAGACCAGTATACAATCAGGGACTGTTTAGTGTCAGACATCCACCAGTAGCAGCGAATAATTTCGAGTTGAAGCAACGCTTTCTTCAAATTATTCAGAACAACTGTATTTTCAGAGGGAAGGTGAATGAAGATTCTAACACTCACTTGATGGATTTTGAGGAAATCATGAACACCTTCCAGTACAACGGAGTGTCAAAAAAAGCAGTCTACTTAAGGGAATTCCCCTTTTCACTGAAGGATGACGCGAAGCACGGGCTTCGTAGCTTACCAACGGGGTCGATCAGAACATGGGAAGATTGTTGATACCCAATTTTTTCCTATATATTTTAATATGCAAAATACTTTCAAAATAGCATATATAGGTATGTCCAAATGTTTTATCATTTTTCCTTAATTTTTAAAAGATTTTTTAAATCAATTTAGTGCCCCATTTTATCTAGAAAAGCCCAATAATTACTCCCAAAATTATCATTTTGGTGATTTATTTATTTGACTCTCATATTTATACTAAAATATAGATAACATAATTTTTGCACATTTTTTACAAATTTATTTAGTATTTTAAAAGCTAAATTGCATATAATCGCAATATTAGCCTCTTTTAAGGTTTAATTGTGTTTATAATTATAAAATTGACTCCAGTATTTTTTAATTTGATNACAACCCTCAGAATTGTCGCACTTACCAACATTTGCTATCCACGCACGCCGGTGATATTCTCTATGCCACAGTGTTACCAGCAGTCACAATATCGCAACCTGTTATCAGCTAAGAAACTCTATTACCATTTGCCGTTTTATCTGCATTTTCTGCATTGCATAAGGCTACCATTCTGCCTTCCGAGACTAAACACTGTCTCCATCTGCATTTTCTGCATTGCATAAGGCTACCATTTTGCCTTTCGAGACTAAACACTGTCTCCATCTGCATTTTCTGCATTGCATAAGGCTACCATTCTGCCTTCTAAGACTAAACACTGTCTCCATCTGCATTTTCTGCATTGCATAAGGCTACCATTCTGCCTTCCGAGACTAAACACTGTCTCCATCTGCATTTTCTGCATTGCATAAGGCTACCATTCTGCCTTCCGAGACTAAACACTGTCTCCATCTGCATTTTGCATCTCATGGGCTGAAAGATCGCCACTTCATTTACACTTGCATGGCTGAAAGATCGCCACCTCATTTACATTCTGCATGGCTGAAAGATCACCACTTTACTTACATTCTGCATGGCTGAAAGATCGCCACTTCATTTACAGGTGCATGGCTGAAAGATCGCCACCTATTGCATCTCATGGGCTGAAAGATCGCCAAATACTGCATTTCATAGGCTGAAAGATCGCCAAACTATCCAAAGGCGTCATTTTTCAGAGGCACCATTTGCATAGCCCGAGAACACCATGCCATGGCCTAAGGATCCCTTTAATCTTTGCGTATCATTATTCAAGGGCATCATGGTTCGGAGGCATCATTATCATAGCCCGAGAGCATCATTTCATGGCCTACTAATCCTTTATTATTATACGCTTCATGGCCCAGGACATCATGGTCTAAGGGCGCCATCCTAACCGTCCAAAGACAACATTCATGGTCCGACGGGAATTTGCATCATGTTTAAATTTACGCACCATATATGCTCGTATTGCTCATTTGCAGGTAAACCTGCGAGCAACGGCCATCTCGGCAGGAGCGATCCCACTCCAGTTCCCACAGCTTTATCAGACCATAACCATTCACCCCGTCCTGAATATTGCGTCCGTTCTTGGAAAGTCTCCGTCGGCATATTCCGCCGACGGATCCTGAACTACATATGGCCTAATTCCTGTAAGACCAGGGATATGAAGGCAGCTCAGAAGCCAGGGCACGCCCTAAGTTCTTCAAACTGTTTCGCTCGATCAAAATTGGTCATCGTATCTTTACCCGACAACTCTTTCATCCTTCCCGGGTAAAGAGGGACAACTGTTGATACCCAATTTTTCCCTATATATTTTTAATATGCAGAAAACTTTCAAAATAGCATATGTATGCATATATAGGTATGTCCAAATGTTTTATTATTTTTCCTTAATTTCTAAAAAGGTTTTTAAATTAATTTATTGCCCCATTTTATCAAGAAAAGCCCAATAATTACTCCCAAAATTGTCATTGCTGGTGATTTATTTATTGGACCCTCATATTTATACTAAAATATAGATTACTTAATTTTTGCATTTTTTTACAAATTTATTTATTATTTTAAAAGCTAAATTGCATATAATTGCAATATTAGCCTCTTTTACGGTTTAATTGTATTTATAATTATAAAATTGACTCAAGTATTTTTTTAATTTGATAATTACGTATTATTAATCATTTTAGTACCTTTAATTTATTTTCAAAAATTATTCTACTATTTTTTGTAAAACAAACAAAGGAAAAATGGCTATTTAAATGTTAGCCCCGTTTATTTCAATTTCAGCCTTATTTGAGCCTGATTTTGAATCCCATTTTTAAAACCCAATCACCTAGCCCAAATCCTAGGCCTACCCGACCCACGACCCTTTTTAAACAATCCGCCCGGATTTCCATTCAATCCAGGCCGTTGATCAAAATGATCAACGACCACCATTAAACCTTTCCTTTTTTAATTCCCAATTACCCCAAACCCTAGTCATTTCTCATCTGTAGCCGCCTTCAAACCCCCCTTCTCTCTTAATCCCCTCTCAAACCCTAGCCGGCGCCCTCAACTACCACTTGAAAATCTCACAAATCCATGACTTCCAAAGCCATTAAAGGCCTGTATCTACCTCCTATGACTCCTACATGCTCGATTATCATAGTTTCAAGGCCAGACTTGAAGAAGCTTGGCCCAGACTTTGGTCATTTTCAGTTCTATGGCTATTTTCGGTCATCTCCGACTTTGCTCCGGCCAGCCATGGCCATTCAAGCCTAGTTCTTGACTTCTCCTACGTAGACCGATGTTTTTCCAACCTTTCTCACCATATGGGTTTCTTCTGAAACCCTAACCTTTGAGGTTCTTCCGATTCTTTTAGATCTGTTTTAGATCTGTTTTACTCTAAGCTTTTGAAGATTTTTTTTCAAGGTTTCTTTCAAAACTTCACCTTCAGAACCTTTCTATTTTCCGATTTAGGGTTTTGTTAAGTTATTTTGAAGCTTTCTCTGATTTTAACGTGTGTCTTTATGTTGTTCTTCTGCTGGAATGTGCCTGTTAAAGGTCTTAGTTCCTTTTTGAGATTTTCTGAATTTATTTTGTTAGTATTCTGTCTGATTTACTTGTCTTTCACCTCTATACTCGACTGATGGTGAAAACCCTAAAATTTGGGGTTCATTCGAGTTCTGAGATTACTTGCTATGTGATTTACTTGTTCGTCATGCTCTGAATTCGATTGGTTTCAAAACCCTAATTTGCTTTAGACCTATTCGAGTTGCTTCATCTGTGCTCGACTGAATTTCGAAATCTTTTGTTTCTTTATGTGATTTTGACTTCCTGCTAAGCTTTTCTATAAGGTCTTTTCACTTGACCCCTTTGCATGCTATTTGATACTCCCTCCTTTTCTCAATTATCGACTTATGTGACTACCGTGTTCACTAGCTACTGACTCTGTGCTTGCTATTGCATGATGTTTCTCTTTGGCATGAGTTCAGCCTCGCATGCTTAATGTTTATGCACTCTTTTATGTGCTAAATTTCCCTCTACGATGACCTTCAATTCAGGACTGATTTCACACCTCCTTGTGTACTTCTGATTGCACTCGTGTAATTGATTCTTTCCTTGTTTTATTGATTCCCTGTTTCTTGGATTGATTTGAAAACTTCCCTTTAGACTTTCGATTCTCTTGTCTTTAACTTGGTTTATTCATGGGAACCCATGTTACTCTCCTTAAGTCAGTGATTTTGAAATCCTTGACTTCTTGATTTTCTATGTACTGGTTTTCGATTGTCTCCACATTCTGCAACTTTACTTTGTTTTCTTACCTTATTTGGTTAACCGAGTATTTCAAATATTCTTCCCTTAATTAAACCTCTATGCACTTACCCCTAATTGTCTATTCTATACATGGTGTTCTACTTGATTTCTTTCCTTAAATGCCTTCTGCCCATTACCGTTTAATTGTAACTCCTTAATTAAAGGAAGTCTTATACTGATTTGATTCTAACTGACACATAGTTCCATAATTACTGCTGAACTATGATTTTTGCCTTATTTTCCACCTGTTTTCAAACTATAAATACCCTTTCTCTTTCATTAACACGGACACTCTTAATTTTTCTAAACTCACACTCATACTCAAAAATATTCTCTCTTGCTCCTTGTACTGTGGCCTGTCTTCAAAGTCCGGCTACCTGCTTTTACTGCATTTTCGCTTCTGTGAACTGGTATGTCTTGATTAAGATTTCAGCATCACAACAATATGTTTACTTAATACTTTTGTTTTCTTGTCTGCCTACTGCTTGTTGTTTGATTCAGTACTTTATTCTAAGCATGTTGTAATTCCCTTCTGCCTGTTCTGAATCTATTATGCATCCTAAACCCCTACCCCAATGTGTTTGATACTAATGGTTCGTTTGAGGCATGACAGTATTAAGTATTGCTGTCTATGACTCAAACTTGATTCCCCTAGGATCATAACCTCTATGTTACCATTATATGTTGTGTATTCTGGTTGATTTTGTAAGCATAATAGTACTCCCTATTGTTGTGCATGCCCAGAATTAACTAATGCCTAAGTTCATAGGCTCTTTGCAGTTCCCAATCCCTGAACCCCTTTGTGTGAAATCCTTCACTCTGTAACTGTTTCCCAGCACCCCTTTCCCTCTTCTTTACTTCCTTTGTTCTTAAATCTCGATTTTTTCACTCGCACTCTCTCTTAGACTTAAGTTCTGCCCCCCTCTTGTGAGCCTTGCCTTGGGACCCATTAAGCTCCCTCTGAACTTGGACACTTGAGGGCTGGCACCTCCACACTGCACTTGTCCCTATTCTGGTGATGCAATTTGGGTGTGAGCACTGCCCAGAGTCCCATTGAGGCTCTTAGGGAGCTCTGACACACTCAAATTGGAGAAAGGCTTTGGATCAATGCACTTTGAGTTGGTTTATCTCATAACTCAGAGAGGAAGTCAAGAATCAGGCTTCCTTTGTGTACTTTTCTTTGTATTTTTTTTATGTAATTTATTATTCTAGTTTGTAATAAGTTGTAATAAACATTTGGGGGCCGGCTAGTGAAAAGGGTGGGGAACTATGCATGCAATGGTAGAGATCATGCCTATAGGGTATTTTTAATTTCTGCATATTCAAACTTCACCTAGAAATCATGTCTATAGGGTGTTCTTAATTTCTGCATATTCAAACTTCACCTAGAAATCATCCTATAGGGTGTTCTTAATTTCTGCATATTTCTGCATATTCAAACTTCACCTAGAAATCATGCCTATAGGGTGTTTTTAATTTCTGCATGTTCAAACTTCACCTAGAAGCCATGCCTATAGGAATATTTTAATTCTGCATAATTCAAACTGCATTTAGATACCATGTCTATAAGGTTTAACACAAGTTTCTGCATTTGGATACCATGTCTATAAGGTTTAATACAATATTCTGCATTTAGATGTCATGTCTACAAGGTTTCTGCAATTAGATACCACGTCTAAAAATCAGTAATGCATAGAAATCATGCCTATAGGGATCCTCGAACAATTATGATTCGTTTTCATTCACTGTCAATGTTAGATATAAGATCCGTAATAAAAGAGGCTATAACCAGCATAACCTGTAACCATTTTAATTCTTGTGCATTTTGCATCTCTTTTGATAATCTAGGTCCCTCACTTAGCAATTTTAACAAGTATGCATATAGGACTTTAAGCAATTCATTTCGAGCTTTACTATCTCATCACCTTCTAAAATCAGTAGATATCATGCCTATAGGATTTCGTCTAACACTTAGGCAAGCCTTAGGATAATGATTGTAAAACTAAATCCGCTTTGTTAATTGCTACAACCAGTAGGCAGGCCTGATTCAGACTTCTTATCTGAGTTATGTAATAAACTAAGCTGCCTCAACAATTAACTTCCCTCGTCTTTGGTATTTTTAATCAGACCTAAACAGCACGTGCAAGTCATGCTAATTATATGCTTTCTTTTTTTAAGGAGGTATATATGAGCCTTTATTTGTTTCTATGTGTTTCCCCAAAATATGCAATATGCGTTTTTTGTATGTCGTCTTAGAGTTTTTACCTTTGAAACTCCAAATAAGCCTAATATCCTTCCCTTTCTAGGATTAGTAGTCCTAAGTGCCTCCGGGACTGATAGGAGTGGGACGGGTAATAGCATGCAATAGGTAATCGATACCAATCCGCGCTTTAAATACCTTAACGGGGTGGGATGGGTAGATATGGATATGATGACCACGCGATAATGTCACGTGTAGCCCCTCATTGAGGAGTGATTACCGAAAATTGTGTGGGGTGATCCATATTATTAATAAACCTAGGACCCCCCTCCCTTTATTCTTTATTTCTTTTCTTTAGCATTTTAACTCTTTATTTAAAAATTAGCCTTTCTAATGGTCCTTTCAAACTTTGCATACTTTCAAACCTTTATGTGTTGAAATCCCCTCTTATTTGAGCCTTATCTGCCTATACGCTAATTGCACCTCAATTCACAATAATTGTCTGGCCGGGAACCACACTAGTAGATTTTGAGGAGTGCCTAACACCTTCTCCTTAGAATAATTTCAAGCCCTTACCCTATCTCTGGTTATTCAAATCAAACTCTTTTGGTGTCCTAATGCACCCTAATCATTAGGTGACGACTCTTCAATTGCAAACCGAGTTCCCAAAAGGAATGAGTTGTCCCTCCAAATGTCAAAACCCGATTTCTTGAGAAAAAGGGGGCGCGACACCACCCACCCCATGCAATGCAAGAACAGGGCCATGCAAAGGCAGAAATGGAGGAAGAAGTAGAGGAACCCCTCAACCTAGCCTTAGAGCGAGTCCTAGAATTCTCAAAGTTAGACGGGGTAAAGGTGTTTCTATTTAGGGAGATGTAGGAGAAGAGGCACGTTCTCAGCTGTCCCCTAGCACTCTACAAGTGCTCGATGGACATAAGGCCACCACAGGATCCAACTGTGGGGAACAGGGCTATGATTCTAGTGCCTGCACTAAGGAGGAACCCTATCTTTCCAGGGGGTGAGGGAGAATGGAGAGGCTGTGAACCATCACCAAACTTGCAATGAATCATCTAACTAATATTATCATTTGGAATATAAGGGGAGGGAACAATGATAACTTTCGAAGGAATTTCAGGGAAATGATTGATACCCATCGCCCATGCATGGTATCACTTCTGGAAACTAGGTTGGTTAACCACGAAAATTGGCTAGATGATTTTGGATTTTCTGAACTCATTGAAGTTCCAGCTGAGGGGCAGTCAGGAGGGACGGCTGTCATGTGGAATCATGGGGTGGTCTCAGTCCAGAACTTCACTCGTTGGAATCAAAAAATCCATGCAATTATTGAGGTATTACCCATTCGCAAAACTTGGCTTTTTTCTTCAATTTACGCTAGTACAAATTATCAGTGTAGAAATATTCTGTGGGATAATGTAGAATGCATTTCTAATAGCTATAGTGGGCCTTGGTTGATTGGAGGGGACTTCAATGATATAGTTAGTTCAAATGAGAAATATGGGGGAAGGCCTATAAACAATAGTAGGGCAGAATTCCTTCTCTCAAAGCTAACTAAGTGCAACCTTATGGATCTAGGGTATAAAGGTTGTAAATACACTTGGACAAATAATAGACATAGAAATAGAGGCTTAATTATGGAAAGATTACACAAAGCACTCGGAAATGAGCTATGGTGTGATCTTTTTCCAAATCATTCTATAATTCACTTACCTAAGACTCACTCGGATCACACTCCTTTGTTAATTGAATTAATTCCCAAAAATAGATATCATCATATTCAACCCTTTCGCTTAGTAACCTTTTGGTGAAAGCACCCAGATTTTATTAATGTTGTTAAAGAAACCTGGACAAATTCTGTTTATCTAAGAGCTAGTAACTCTTTTGTCCAAAGTGTTAAAACCTGAAAACATAACACCTTTGGGGATATAATGGGAAAAAAGAGGAAAATTCTAGCAAGGCTTCAAGGCATTCAAAAATCTAGGAACTATGCTAGTAGTATTTTCCTTCAAAACCTTGAGGTTACCCTTAAGAGAGATTATAATGATTTACTGAAAATTGAAGAGGATTATTGAAAACTCAGATCTAGAGTCATGTGGTTAAATGACAGAGACGCGAATACAAAAATTTTCCATATATCGGCCACTAATAGATGAAGGAGAAATAAAATTATTTATTTCAAGGATGAGGCAGGAAATTGGATAAATGACCATGTCTCAATTATCTCCCATGTTTTAAATTATTTTACAAATTTTTTTACCACATCCCATAGCTGCTCAAATTGGAAAGAAATGACTTGTATTAAACATAGTAATAGTTTACCTGACCTTAGTCCTTTTGATGCACCCCTATTAGATATAGAAATTGAGAAAGTAATATTTTCTTTCAAACCTTTTAAAGCCCCGGGCCTGGATGGACTTCATCCATTCTTTTACCAAAAATATTGGAGCATCTTGGGTCATTCAATTAGTAAGATATGCCATGATATCTTCAGCTCTCAAATAATTCCTAGAGAAATCAATAGAACTTTCCTTTGTTTGATTCCTAAAATCCCAAATGCTAACAAAATTAGGAATTTCCGTCCTATTGGCCTTTGTAACACTATCTACAAAGTCATGACAAAATCATGGCAAATCGTATCAAGCCTTTCCTAGATAAAATCATTAGCCCTTTCCAAACCAGCTTTATGCAAAATAGAAGAGCTTCAGACAACGCGATAATAATCCAAGAATTAATTTCTAACCTAAGGAAATTAAAAGGCAGACAGGGTCATATGTTATTGAAAATTGACTTGGAGAAAGCTTTTGATCGAATTGAATGGTCCTTTGTGTATTGTGCCCTTAGGTTCTTTAATTTTCCTCCAAAATTTGCAAACCTTCTTATGAATTGCATGACAACAAGCTCTATTGCAATCCTAGTAAATGGATCCACCACTACCTTTATTGAATCAAGTAGGGGCATCCGGCAAGGTGACCCTCTGTCCCCATACATCTTCATCCTTTGTCTAGAATTGCTATATAGATACATTGAGAATCAAATTGATATTTGCAAATGGGACACAATCATAATAGGTAGGAAAAGCCCTAAGTTTTCTCATTTGTTTTTTGCCGATGATCTCACTCTTATGGCTAAGGCAAATATAAAATCATGCCTTGCTATAAAATCAACTCTAGAGCTGTTTTGCTCCCTATCCGGCCAAAGCATTAACCATTCTAAATCCAAAATTCTCTTCTCCCAAAATTGCAATCCTGCCATCACCAAGGAAATAACTCACACATCAGGGATAAAAAAGTGACCATTTTGGTATATACTTAGGTTTTCCAAATCTTAATAAAAACCCAAGGCCGGCGGATTACCAATTTATAACTGATAAAATGAGGTCAAGACTTGCCTCTTGGAAGATGAGATTCATTAACATAGTTGGTCGAACCAGTCTTTCCAAAACTTGTCTCAACTCTATTCCAAACTACTACATGCAATATACTATGCTTCCTAAAAAAACTCAATCTCTTATAGATAAAATTCAGAGAGACTTTATATGGGGTACAAGTGATAGTAAAAAGAAAATACATCTGATCAAATGGTCACAAGTTTGCCTACCACAAAATTCAGGGGGTCTGGGCATCCATAGTGCAATAAATAAGAATATATCTAACCTGGCTAGTTTAGTTTGGAGACTCCTCTCTCAATCAACTTCCCTCTGGGCAAGTCTAATTATCACTAAGTATGGTGGAAAATGCCCTACTGTGAATACCTCATTTATCTGGAAGGCCATATTAAAAGGATGAGAAATATGTAATCAAGGGATTAGATAGTCTCCTCATATTAATTCCAACCTCAGCATTTGGGACAACAAATGGATCCCAACCACCAAGCTTAGGAGTATAATAGAGGGTCCCCTAAGTCCGGATATTTACAATAAAAATCAAGGACATATTCCTTAACAATAAATGGGATCTTACAAAACTTCAATAGATATCCCTCCTGATATTCAGCAAAATGATCCATAAAACCAAAATCCGTACGAAGGGTTCTTTAAATGACATTGCTATTTGGTCTCTTACACCTAAAGGCATATTCACTAGTTAAAGCTGTTACAACCTTATGGAATAAGTAGAAACAAATCATTTGGAGTATGATTGGATTTGGTCCTTAACATGCCCAAATAAAATTAAATTCTTATTATGGCAATGCCTACATAATAGACTTTCTTGTCAAAAATACCTAGCCCATATTGGTATTAACAATTGACCCAATTTGTCCCATATGTGAAAAAGGAGAAATAGAGTCTATCACTCATATCTTCATAAATTGTTCCAATAGTAAAGCTATTTGGAATAACTTAGGGGGGCTAACCATGCACGATCCTTCTAAAGGGCACTGGCTAACACAATTAAAAAACCAAAATGCCCTTTTAAGACAGAACCAAATCGACTGGAAATTTATGCTTCCCTTCGCCCTATGGGAAATTTGGAGTACGAGGAATGCAAATAACCGAAACAATATGAAAAATGTTGTTTTCTTTAAAATTGTAATGCAAAAAGCAGTATAGTACAAAATGCTGACAGAATACAACCCTCTCCCCATCCACAATATTCGTATCAAAATTAGGTGGCAACGACCTCCAAAAGGATGGTATAAGCTTAACGTGGATGCTAGCCATAACAACTTCAAAAGTTCCCGGGGGGGGGGGGGTAATCCGTAACAATAATGGGGATTGGGTTGTTGGTTTTACAAAAAATATTGATGCGATGGGATCGCTGGAAGCCGAATTAAAAGCAATTAAAGAGTGACTAAAAACTGCCCACCAATGGAACTTGTTTCCACTTCAAATTGAAACAGATTGTGCAGAAGCCATTAATGCTATACTGTGTGGTAATAAACTATTTGATAAAATTGTTACTTATTGCAGGTTGTTAATGCACCAAGGGAAGGTGACCCTCCTCCAGCACACGTTTAAGGAGTGCAACAATGTAGCTCACACCATGTCTAAGATGGAAGGAAGCCCAGGAGTGAAGAAGAAAGTTTTTGTGGTAGCCCCGAATGTGGTTTTTAATCTTGTTAACCATGATGTAGACAAAAACCGTTGTTATGTTAAGTACTTATCTATGGATGCTTGCAACAGTTTAGCAAGCCTAAGCCATCAATGTGTCCTAAGTGATACACTATTAGACAATGTTGTAACAAACACTACTTAGTCTTTAATATATTTGCTTCCTGTTTGCTCAAAAAAAAATTCTATTTCATATTTGCCCCTTCCTATCTCTAACTATTGTCCAGGTTGGTTCTGGCATTTGCAAAGGTGGAGCCACGTAGACAAACGAAAGAGTTAAATTAGCCCCAAACTATCAAAATAATTTTTATATATCTTCTACTATAAATTGAAACATGCTCCCGAAAAACTGCGAAGGTCAAAATATATTTTTGAATAATTAAAAAGGTCCAAATATATCCTACATGTGATGGTGTAAAATCGTTAGTGGGAGCTCCTATGGGCCGGAGGTAAACGAAGTGCATATGTAAAACAAATTTAAAATGTTTCTAGTATATTTGAACCTTTTTCCATAAAATATAATTTACATAATCAGAAATCAGAAAGAAAAATCTGCATTATTTGTTGCAGATGAAGGATTTGCCCATTCAAAATTTCACATCCTATTGATAAAAATAATTAGCATCAAGGAAAAGAATATTAGTAAGTGGTTAAATGATATTAATTGGAAATATCTATTATTTTGGTTTTTCATTCGTATGTAAAATAAAATTAAGGAAATCCTTAGCGATCAATTCAAAGGAAGAAGATTAAGGGAATCTACAGTACTGGTTAGTTAGAAACTTTTCCTTACTTGTTGTTTCCCTCTAACTTTATGCAATTACACTTACCTACCCTCTATTTTTTAAAATATATTGACCTCCCCTTTCTTTTAAGTTTTTCTTTTTACTTTTTTTTTGTGGTAGCAAATATCACCAATTCCATGCAATAATTGTTTCTTTCTAATATTTTTCCTTTGGTAACTGCTATTTTACTATTTTTCTTTATAATAAATTAAAAATACATAAAAATAAAGGGTAAGTTTCATTAAATTTGTAACAAAGTAGAAAATAATATAAGAATAAAGTTCCTTTATTTATCATTTGGAACATACTAGAGGTATAAAAATTTGACACTCTTACTTTATTACTACCCTTTAATACACCTTACAGATTTGAGTAAATAATATATTGAACGTCTTTCTCCATTTTCAGCATGAAAAATAATCTATTTGTGGAGTTATTTTCTAATAATGTCATAATCACATATACTATCTTTCAAAAGTTGGGCATTTTAGTTAAATTAATAAAGTAGAGGAGAGAAATTAATCTTATTAAATTACCGGGTAGGTCTTTGTAACTATCAAAACTTGGGACCCGAGGTTGCGCTATAAATTTGAAGGTTTCTCCTCGAGTCTGTACTCAAACTTGTATCTTGTCATATCTTGTTGCGTAATCATGGCAAGAATGACATCTCAAATGAAAAGCAAATCCGAGAAGAAATTTCTCAAAGATAAGCGTGCTGAGAAGATAGCACTTTCCAATAAGCAAAATGCTCTTAGTAAAAGAGCGATGGATCTTTCCACCTTATGTGGAATTGATATAGCAATTATAATTTTTTCAATTGTTGATGAACCGTTTTTCTTTGGTAATCCAAATGTAAAATCGGTCGTCGAGCGATTTTCACAAGCAAAACAACCATTTTACCGCATGTCAAGCCGTAAGATGACACATGAACAGACTGGTGGTGGTGAAGAAAATGATACAATGAAAAAGAAGAAAAAGAAGACAATAAATGAGGAGGAAAAAGGAGAATCCACATTGGAAATTTTCGAGCCAACAAATTTGGTAAGACTTGAGAAACTGAAGCAAGACATTGACGAACTTGAAAAAGATTTGGCTGAAAAAATTGATGAGTTACAATCAGAGATAGGTGTAAAAGATCCAAAATTTGTACTCAAAATGAATTCAGCAAAGTCTTCTGCCATATAGTAAATAAAGTTTACTATACTATATATGTTTCTGTTTAATGATGATGTGGCATAAGAAACGAATTTATTATTGTTCATTGTTTATATTTTTGTTCCTTCAATATATATGACTTTCCTATATGCATCTTGATCACGCCCAACTCTAGTCCTAAAAAGGATAAGCGGTCGCTGCAAATATAATCCGGTCTAAAAGTCCGGAGTCGAATCCCACAGAGAACTAAGACTTAGCTGTATCTGTTAATATCACCAAGAAGACAAGATTGAAAGTAAATAAACAGCTGAAAACTAACTATGCTTGAATTGTAAACAATTAGAATAAAGGTCTAAGGTAATGGTTTCCCCTGTTGTTGATTTCCTTGGTTGTATGTTTCTTATAGCGTTGACTTAGTTGCCTCTATCAATCATGAACTCTCCAGCTATCATAAATTTCTCTCAAGCAATTATGATAATTTAGTAGACGCACTCTCTCAAGCTACGCTAGCTAGATTTGCATTACAGTTCACTTAGATCGCACCCGAGGTATCGTTATCTCTAATCCAACCTCTAAACCCTCGGTTATGACTCTCGCCTATACTCCGGGAGTAATGTTGTTCAAACAACTACCTAAATATGCACTCTCTCTCAAGCAGATACATAATAAATAGGAACGGCTAATTGAGGATCCTTTAAATTAACCACAATCAAAACATAGTAGAAAAAATAGAGATTAAACTAATTCAAATCTATATTACTTATAACAACCAATTCATCCCCAACGGGTTTCACCTAAACCTTAAATTAGAAAAGTTAGCTACTCATGAAAATAACAAAAATCACAAAAGAATTCATATTCAAAGGTAAAAGAACAAAGAAGAAGATTAAAGATTGATGCCCACTGATCCTCCTTGCCTCTTGCCCTTCCTTCTGATGTTTTTCACTTCCAAAAATCATTCTCTCACGCTCTTGGCCGGCCTCCCTCGTTTAATATAGGGTTTAGGGCTTAAAATCTCGTATTTGCACTTTAGCCCCTGAAATTTATGCGTCCTGCCACGGTCCTACCGCGGTTACGCCAGAACTGCGACCAGAATGGTCCTCTGAATCTTTGGTAATGTTCTGCCGCGGTCCTACTGTGTTCCTACCGTAACCGCGGTTTTTCACCATATTCCATTTGGAATTTGGAAAAACGTAAAACATGAAAGTTGTATCCCTTTGAGTTAGCTTTCCAAGAATATATTGTGGAGCCCAAATTGAGTTTTGAGAAAAAAGTTATATCTATTTTACTAGACAGTGCGCAATATGCCTCATCGAGTCTTCGTTTGTTCTCAACTATCAAATTTGACCCCCGAACACGATCCCGGCTTAATTCCTTGAGCTTTTACTCAGAGTTCAAAGCTTTAAATCACTTAAATTCATTCCATAACATCTATATAGCTCGGAATCACTCCTACATGGCATAAAATACACAATTAGTGCAAAACACTAGCGATTAAAGCTCAAACTCAATTAAA
Organism: Nicotiana attenuata; assembly: GCF_001879085.1. Classification (NCBI taxonomy): domain Eukaryota; kingdom Viridiplantae; phylum Streptophyta; class Magnoliopsida; order Solanales; family Solanaceae; genus Nicotiana; species Nicotiana attenuata. The sequence continues at coordinate 313,617 of NW_017670401.1, forward strand.
GTGCAGTAAACTCGAGTGTAATAAGCGACTAAAATACGTAATTATAGCCTATCATCAACACCCCACACTTAAACCATTGCTCGTCCTCGAGCAATCAAACTACACTTTTTTTTTATAGACACGACCTTTTTAAATAATTCTCCTAAAGCAACACACCAAGAGTATTTAAAATAGACTAAGCATAAAAGCGTAACATCTTCACCTCAAGATTTGACTCACAAGTACCACGCATTATTCACAACTCACCTACTTACTCTAACATAGAGGTCACTGACATTACCTTTCCTTCATAAATCAAGTGCCCTCACAACACAAGAGAGTAGTTCCACACAATAAAATTTAAGAACACTTAGGAACTCAAGATAGAAAGAATTCACTCACTCTCAGAAATAACATTCATATGCCACAAAAGATGCACCATATGCTTGCCCGTAGTGTACTACTCCACTAATCGAGCTCATTCAATCTAGGATCAATTAGGACTTTATTTGGTTGTAATGTAGGTTACGGGACGGGTAGGGTACATTTAGATATAAAAGTGACTACACCTCCCTAAGCACTTTAATACATATACTTTAACATTCAAACCCCATACTTATGTCAAACCAAACTCCACCTTCACATCAATTTATATTACCTCATACTTCTTTAAGCACACTTACATCAAGAGCCAACTTATCAAGGAGTTTTTTTTTTCACAACAATCCAACTATATTTTTTTTTCAATTCAAGTGGCTCTTCCTTTTTCAAAACAGTGCACCTTTCTCCTTATTCAATTAGTTCCACTCAAAAGCCAAACCAACCACCCCACACTTTAACTTTTACAAAGTTCATAATAATTCATGTGCTCATGAGAGGTGAAAAGGTTCAAATAGATGATTAATTCAAACAACTGGGTAAGGCTTGTAATGTGGTTGCCAAAGAAAAAGGATTATAGACTCAAAGAGGTTAACTACGATACATAACAATTAGGTGGGTAAAATATACATATCTGGCTCAACAAGAAAATGCCTATATCACTTCCAAGACTGAACAACACTACTATTTCGTTTTGCAAACACACGGGGCAAGTTCTAGGCATCAAATGCAATGCACAGAATATAACAAATCCTTACACACACATGCCACATAACTCACTCAGGATTGGTTTCATCAAGACACTCTAGTCAAAGCAGTTAAGCAAATTTAAAATCATACAATTTAAGGTACTTATACAAGAGTCAAAAACTGAGCCTAAGCGTCACAGATAAAATACTCACTATTCTCAAGGCATAACAAAAGTCAAGAGATATTGCTTCATTTCAAAACAAAACACAATGGCTCCTATTCCTAAAAAAAAAAACTAACTACACCCGGTTCAAATAAAACCCTTGAAAAAGAACCGTGGCACAAAGAAAAACCAAGGGGGAATTATACACTACCTACAAAGAAAATCTTTTTGTTTTTTTTAGACTTAAATCCCTCAAGAAAATTGTCTAATAGATCCACCGTCGGGAAAAGTCCAATCTTTTAAAAAAAATACTATTTAATTAAATAAATACAGCTAAAGTAGCATGAAAAGTCACCCAGACAATCTCATCACCCCACACTTAAAATTGTGCATTGTCCCCAATACACACCATAACTAATAAAAAGGGTAAAAGAGACTCCCTGGTAGGCCAAAGGCCGAAGCACTAACAACTCATGGGGTACTCAGACTTCTCCCAAGCTTGATCCTTCATGCGGGTACCTCACACTTAGTTCCAGCCATTTGGTTTGCTGTTGCATCCTTCCAATACCTTTGCTTTCCATTCTCCTAAAAAAATAAAAAATTGACACTACAAAAATAATACAATTAAAAAAATAAATAAAAGAAAGCAATAAAGCTGGGTTGCCTCCCAACAAGCGCTTGATTTAACGTCGTGGCACGACGCGAATCACTTTTTGCCTCCACCTCGAGCTTATGAATTGAACCCCAAGTTTTGCTTCAAGCTTATGATTATGCTCTTGGGGCGGTACAAATTCTTGCGAGCCAAAAATTAGATAAAATCTTATGCACTTGTTGTCTCTCGACCGAGGAGTGTCACCTCCCCTAGACGGCCTTGAGAAATCCAAAACATAAGGCTCATCTACCTCTTCCTTGGACTCCTTTTTATGCTCATAAGGGTGAATTTCCATTTCACCGTCTGAACATAATGTAGGGAAGTGTTTGGAATGAGGCCCAACACGCTCAAATACCTGAACTTCAAGATTTTTAACCTCCTCAACACCAATCACACTAGAGTCAACTAAATTTGTATCTTCAACGTCCTTGGTTGACTCTAATATTACTTCTTCAACATTGACATCCTCAAATTCTAGTTGGCTAGGTTGTTGATGTCCTACTCTGACCTCCCCAATTAACACCTCAAATTCATGCTCTTCTTGGCTACTATCTTCAATATTGGCTTGTTGAGCATTAAAAGCTCCAACCACTTGACTCAATTGAGCCTCCAACTTGCGAATAGTTGCCACTTGCCTTTCTATGTGCAATTGTTTCTCATTGTTTTGTTCCAGAAGGCACTTTAGCATATCCTTGATCTTCTTCAGGTCCGCATTCCCAGGTTCTTTGTTCCTATTAACTTCACAGAAAAGGTAGAACCATCATAGTAAGGGGTTGGGGGAAAATAAGAAATATAAGCACAACCATGAAGGTGACCATTTTTACTACCACACACATCACACACATTCCACAAATAAGATTGAGTTGGTGCACATAACTCGCTCTTAGGAACGTTTTGAAAATTTTACCACGGGTGGTTTCCTTCACAATATGTATGGAGATCAATAGTAGAATTATCTACACCTAACTTCCCATAATTCCAGGATGCCATGTTTCTCAAATCAACAATTATAAAAAAAATACAAAAAAGATAAATAAATAAAACAAACTAAAAGTTCAAACTTGAACCCTAGCAATATATACAGCTACAACTACACCGTTAGGTCCCCGGCAACGACGCCAAAATTTGATCACGCCCAACTCTAGTCCTAAAAAGGATAAGTGGTCGCTGCAAATATAATCCGGTCTAAAAGTCCGGAGTCGAATCCCACAGAGAACTAAGGCTTAGCTGTATCTGTTTAATATCACCAAGAAGACAAGATTGAAAATAAATAAACAGCTGAAAACTAACTATGCTTGAATTGTAAACAATTAGAATAAAGGTCTAAGGTAATGGTTTCCCCCGTTGTTGATTTCCTTGGTTGTATGTTTCTTATAGCGTTGACTTAGTTGCTTCTATCAATCATGAACTCTCCAGCTATCATTAATCTCTCTCAAGCAATTATGATAATTTACTAGACGCACTCTCTCAAGCTAAGCTAGCTAGATTCGCATTACAGTTCACTTAGATCGCACCCGAGGTATCGTTATCTCTAATCCAACCTCTAAACCCTCGGTTATGACTCTCGCCTATACTCCGGGAGTAATGTTGTTCAAACAACTACCTAAATATGCACTATCTCTCAAGCAGATACATAATAAATAGGAACGGCTAATTGAGGATCCTTTCAATTAACCACAATCAAAACATAGTTGAACAAATAGAGATTAAACTAATTCAAATCTATATTCCTTATAACAACCAATTCATCCCCAACGGGTTTCACCAAAACCTTAGATTAGAAAAGTTAGCTACTCATGAAAATAACAAAAATCACAAAAGAATTCATATTCAAAGGTAAAAGAACAAAGAAGAAGATTAAAGATTGATGCCCAGATCCTCCTTGCCTCTTGCCCTTCCTTCTGATGTTTTTCACTTCCAAAAATCATTCTCTCACGCTCTTGGCCGGCCTCCCTCGTTTAATATAGGGGTTAGGGCTTAAAATCCCGCGTTTTGCACTTTAGTCCCTGAAAATTACGCGTCCTGCCGCGGTCCCACCACGGTTACGCCAGGACCGCGGCCAGAATGGTCCTCTGAATCTTTGGTGATGTTCTGCCGCGGTCCTACCGCGGTCCTACGGTAACCGCGGTTTTTCACCCTGTTCCATTTAGAATTTGGAAAAACGTAAAACATGAAAGTTGTATCCCTTTGAGTTAGCTTTCCAACCATATATTGTGGAGACCAAATGGAGTTTTGAGCAAAAAGTTATGTCTATTTTACTAGATAGTGCGCAATATGCCTCATCGAGTCTTCGTTTGTTCTCAACTATCAAATTTGACCCCCGAACACGATCCCGGCTTAATTCCTTGAGCTTTTACTCAGAGTTCAAAGCTTCAAATCACTTAAATTCATTCCATAACATCTATATAGCTCGGAATCACTCCTACAAGGCATAAAACACACAATTAGTGCAAAACACTAGCGATTAAAGCTCAAACTCAATTAAAGTGCAGTAAACTCGAATGTTATAAGCGACTAAAATACGTAATTATAGCCTATCATCAGTTCTTATTTACACAATTTTCGTATGCACACAAAAGGATAGTTTTGTGCTCAATTTGGAAGCGGCTAACCCAACACACTTAACCTTTTCTGGATATTGAGTTGAGGTGAGAAAGTCCAAAATTGGTAAAAAAGTTTGTAAAGTACTGTTGTGTTTGGAAAGTTGTAGCTTAAAAAAATCACGTGATTCATGTAACTAACTTTATTTTTAAAAAATAATTATTTTATTTTATTTGGTATGATATTGATATGAATTGAGAATAAATGAAAAAAAATGAAAATTCATATAGCCGATCCCAATTTGTTTGAGAATGATTCATAATTATTGTTGTTATTAGTAATAGTAGTAGTAACTAATCTGCTATCACATGTTATAATTCTTACGATTCATTAAAACAACTTAAATCCTAAAAAATTACAACAATATTTTGATAAATTAATGACAAAAATGAAGAGTCCAAGTGAATACATTAAGAAAAATCTGAGCTTTTGTAAGAAAGAAAGTTTTTGGTTGTGGCTACATAGGAAAATAAAATATAGACCCTCTTTTATTTAAAAAATCTTATAGGAAACTTGTTTTGTCTGTGGAAACAATAATATTATTCTCGTCTTTGCCAAAGCTTTTTGAAACATGTTTTGGTGTCTTTTTTATCTTGACATGTTTTAATAATGCTTGTAATAGATACACCAAATCAGTTACTAAATTAATCTGGTTATAAATTAAATGACTCAAATTGTATATTTTAAATCTATGGATGGGCATATGACAAACTTTTTTATTCCATATGATAAATGTATATAATGCATGTGATTTCTCAGTATTTTAATTTGATATTATCTCTTTGGCTAAAAAAGTTCAAATTTATTCATAAAATATTCGATTCATCTTATAATTTGTCTTATGTTTATCTTTTGATCCATAAAACCTCTGCACCGCTAATTCTGTCTCATATTTGCCCCTTCTTGTCTCTCACTGTTGTCCAGCTTGGTTGTGACATTTGCAAATGTGGAGCCACATAGACAAATAAAGGATTTAAATTACCCTCAAACTATCAACTTAATATATATATACCTTCTACTATAATTTCAAATATGTTCCGGAACAATTGAGAAGGTCCAAATATATCTTTGAATAATAAAAAAGGTCCAAATATATCCTACATGGACTAATTTTTTGATGGTATAAAATCATTAGTGGGAGCTCCTACGAGCCGGAGGTTGAATAATTAAAAAAGTTCAAATATATCCTACACAGACTAATTTTCCGATGGTGTAAAATCGTTAATGGGAGCTCCTACGAACCGAAAGTAAGTGAAGTGCATATATAAGACTAATTAAAAACGTTAAGGAATATATTTAAACCTTTTCCCATAAAAATATAATAAATATTTGTTTACCCTAAAAAACGGATAACAATTAAATTTATATGTGATTTTAAAGATATGTGGATTAATTAAATACAAACGAAATATTGTGTTAGATTAAACAGATAAAGGACGTAATAAATTGTCAAACCACTTAAGAGGATGATTCCGAACTCAGTTACACCCTTAATGGAATACCTGCCTTCGATCTCAGATTCACAATATCGAAGAACTGATGAACAAAAGTAAGAACCTTGAATAATGGAGAAAATGAGAGTATATTGCTTTGGTATGCGTGTTACAATGTCCTCAATGATTAATCGGACTCCCCTTTATATAGTAGGGGTGTCAAGACCCAATAACCACAAGTCGTGATGGCACCTAACTCAACCCGCTAGGTAAGCCAACTAACAAAAAATACAACTCAACTGAGATTATAAGAAAATAGAGGATAGATAAATAAACATTTACAAATATACCCAAGACCTAGTAGTACGATTCATGAGCTTCTAAGACTTAGAATTTGCAAAACTGATACAAATAATTACGCACTCTGTTTGGAAGTTACATAAACAGATTAGAAAAACCTAAGCTACCAAGAACAAGTGGTAGCTATATTCAGAAAGCACAAACATCTTCAGAACTAGCACTTGACAGCACCAGCAGCTCTACTCCAGAAATCTGTACATATCGTACAAAAGTGTAGTATCAGTACAACCGACCCCATGTACTGTTAAGTATATTGTCTAACCTCTTCGAACTAGTGACGAGGCTCTTAGTTAAAAGATGCTTATTGTTATAACATGTACATTAGACTAACAGTATAGGCAGTTCAAAATATAACAGATAAGAGTACCGTATACAATTCTATGAGACAGTCAACCATTACTAGAAGGAATCACAGTAGAAGATTTACAACCTTTCCTAGTATGAGAAGTATATCCAAGATATCATGTCAAATGGCACGGTAACACCATTCGTGCTTCTATCTCTTCATCACCATATATAAATAATTTATGTGTCAAATCAAATAGCAGGGCAACACCCTTCGTACGTTCAACTCATCCTTCCAAATGTATGTATAACAGAACCAACCAGATGACAGAAATACCAATAACGGGAATTACAAAGTAGGAAATACGCAAGTAGCAATGATGGACGGGGATATACATGTGTGCAACAGTAAAAGACTAGTCGGAAAGCACGTGAGTAATAACAACAATTGGAAAACAAGGAATATCAACTTCAATTAACTAGCATAATGGAGGCTTAAGTACAAATATAGCAAATAAGAAGGAAACACGTGATCTTTACTAGTTAACAACTAAGGGCGTAAATGACTAGCATGGCGGAAGGCTTATACTAAAGTGCAACAGAATAGATACGACATGAGTATAATTATAAAGGCAGGAAATAGGCATGGTATTTGCAAGTTAAGCAAGTAAAAGGTGTATGCAACACAACAACAATTGAGATAAAGATCGTGGCAAAACAATAGCAAAAAATCACATCAGATCTATAATTATGAACATAACAGCTCAAGGTAAAGACATGAATGTATACACGGAAGACTGATATCAAACACGATGCATGTCCCTCCTCCTCGCCTGCACAGAAACACCCATCGTGCCATTACCTCACGTTGATATAAAAGCATAACAGTATAAATAAAATGGCACTGCATCACCCTTCGTGCTTTACACTTTCATAACATGGAACGGCATCACCCACCGTGCTTTTATTCTCAATAATATGAAACGGCATCACGCTTCGTGCTTTTACTCTCAATAATATGGCACGTCATCACCCTTCGTGCTTTACACACTCCCTCGCATGATAATGTATAAACAATGGCACGGCATCACCCTTCTTGCTTTACACTCTCCCTCACATGATAATGTATAAACAATAGCACGGCATCACCCTTCGTGCTTTACAGTCTTCCTTACCAAGCATATGTATGTCAATGACAAACAAGGCAGGAAGCATAAATAACATCAAGGAGAGTGTTTTAACGGATATTCCAAACAAATCCCAATCACAACTTTCCAAGTCAACAATAATTCAACAACCCCCAAGAACCGTATTATTCAACTTCCACAAATCTCACAAATGATCCATAACACAATTATAGAGTCTAGTATCTCAAGAATATCGGCTGTAGCAATGTAGTAATGATTTCACATAGAGATTACCAAATTAGACACATCAATGTATTCTCAGAATTTTCGTCAAGTTTGGTCAAGTTATAATATGCTAAGTCTTGATTTCTATCATTTAATATTGTGTTCTTGGTATCTAAGAGTCACGTAAGGCATGAAGCAGAAGGTTACGAAATTCTACTAATATAAATATAACATAATCCGCTCCCCGAGCATGATTAACTTGGCACATACATATACGCTCGTCACCTCATGTATGTATCACCCCGCATGTAGCAAACAATGAAAAATAGGAGGAAAATTCCATCAATAAAGTTAGGCAAAATACTTACCTCAATTCGGCTAACTCAACACTCAATTTAGCCTTTTTTCTTTACAAATTCGCCTTCGCCCGGCTCAGTCTAGCCAACGACAACTTGAACACATCACACAATGCAAGAGAAAACAATTTCAATTAATAAAGCTGTGATTTTTTTAGATTTCTAGAAAGTCAACAAAAGCCAAACCTGCGGCCCGCCCGGTCAAAACCCGGGTCCAATGGTAGGTCTTGACTACCTATAGCCTCACGAGTCCATATATGTGTTTTATTTTTAAATCTGAGTCCTATTCGACTCCCAAATCCCAAATTTTTATTTTTTAAAACTTTGACAAAATCCCCAAATTTTTCCATAGATTTAATTTCTCATGAATTTGATGTTAAATCTTATATAAAATCATGAAATATAGTTGAGAAATGATTAATGATACTTACCCAATGATTTGGTATGAAAATCCCTTCACAAAATGGTCTCTCCTTGAAGCTAGGGTTCAAAAAATATCAAAATGAAGCTAAGACTCGGAATTCTCAACACTTAACAGGCTGCAGATATCGCATTTGCGACTAGAACATCGCAAATGCGAAGACCAACTTTCGCAAATGCGAATTCTGCTCAGCAGCCCAGAGTGTCCGAATCATATCAAATAAACTCCAAATGGCGCCAAATCTTGTACACAAGTTACATATGATAAAACAAACATACTCGAATCTTCAAATCACGCATAACAACCTCGAAACGATGAATCACACCTCAAGTCAAAATCAATAAACTTTGGAACTTCAATTCTACAATCGATGCCGAAACCTATCAAATCACCTCCAATTGACCTCAAATTTTGCACAAAAGTCACGTTTGCCATTGCAGACCTACTCCAACTTCCAGAATCGAAATCCGACCCCGATATCAAAAAGTCCACTCCCAATCAAAGTTCTCAAAAATCTAACTTTCGCCATTTCAAGACTAATTCAACTACGGACCTCCAAATTACAACCGAACGCGCTCCTAAGTCCAAAATCACCCAACAGAGCTAACGGAACTGACGAAAATCCTTTCTGAGGTCAAATGATAAAAAGTCAAACTTGGTCAATTCTTCCAACTTAGAGCTTAAATCTTGAAGTTCATTCTTCCAAATCGATTCCATATAACTTGAAAACCAACACCGACGATTTAAGCAAGTCATAATACATCATGCGGAGATACTCGAGCCCTCAAAACACCGAGTGAAGTGCAGATACTCAAAACGACCAGTTGGGTCGTTACATCCTCCACCACTTAAACACATGTTCGTCCTCGAACGTGCCAGGAGTCGTTCCAAAGCTATCAAATCACGGTGTAACCTTACTATGCATAGAATCGGGGGTGATCCCACGTCACCCTAATCCATATAAGTCACGGAACATGACTAGAGATCCTTATTTCGACCTTGCTCCTTAAACCTCAAGACTCAATCTCTATCATCCAGAATTCATTACAAGACCCGAGTCCCACATCAACGCACAGTATAAGTCTCAACAAGTTGTATCAAGTCATAACCATAACCCAAGATGTAATCATATGATATGCCTCATTACTTCGACACTCATAGTAGGAACTGCTAACAACCATTACTACCCAAAACGAATCCGGTGTTGGTAGCAAACCTCCTATCGATTAGAACCTCGTTCAAAACCTTCATACCTTACCGATAATGAAAGGAACACACATAACCGCCTAATCACTCATTTGATCAATAAGCCAAGAAACTCACTCGCCCGACCAGGGCCAGTGTCCAAATCCTCAACAAAATATAGTGTTATTCTTCCAAACCTTCCTCATCCCAATACAATAGTGCAAATCTCAGGTCTAGAAACCTCATCTCAGCCAATACAAGCAGCCACACCGACAAGTATCAACTCATATGGAGCCTCACACAACCCTGTTCCGTATACTAACAAGTAATAATCCAGACATGACAGATAACACTAAGAAAACTAAATAAGAAGACTACTAAATAAGTTGAACAGACAGGGAAATTTTTGCACTTTACTATGAACTATTTCTAACAAGGTGAAAGCAAAATACACGAAACGGGAATAAGGAGTCACATTTCATCACTGTACCGTTGCGGCGTGCAACCCGATCCCATCATATCTATCCAAATAGGGTACCCATCGAGCCATATACTCGGGCTCATTGATCACATATGCATCGACATCAAGCACAACAGAGTGCACAAAATTATAACTGTGGGAAAATTATTAGGAACAAAAAATACTGAGAAGGACAAGCACAAATATGGTGCAATTAGCAAATCAACATCACGAAGGCCACCTCGCCCATAGTGCCATGAGGCCTAAACTGAATCACAATATGCATGCTAAGAATCATGTAACCCTCACAACCCGTCATAGTATAAGAGATAAACACATAACATAAACCAAGGCGTGAATAACATCCATTCCGCCCGATGATATACATGTGATAACAACTGTGCAAGAACAAATAAATCCAATCTGATATAAAATACACTCTCTCGTTAAGCTCAAAAGCAACTCCCAAACCAATTTTCGATCATCCCTAACATGTAATTAACCCTCCAAAGGTCCGTAGCAATCTTTCCGTAGCACCTACCGTCAATTATCCAACCCTCAATATTTCTTCACAACTCGCAATCAAGGAATAGTCTGCCAACGAGAACACCCCTCTCTAAACCTCACGGCTACTAGAATCTTCTTACCCAATCCCAGCACCGCCACTCAAATGGCTGACACATAACTCATACTCCATCATCTTACGGAAATGCACCCATAAGCCGAAACACAATGAACCTTCCAACAGGCGAACTCTATTCCGATAGCAACACATAGTGCCAGAAAGACCTTAAACACCCGAAATTGTCCGAGACATCAAGAACTCATATCCCTTCCTCCAAAACTAAACCGCAACCTTGTGCATGCAACTTTTCAACTCCACATGGCGCATCGCCTCTATCATGCTTACTCGGAACACTACGAAAGTCTCATTGTCAACTCTGAACCATAAGCAATATAGCTCTTATACCTGTAGAAAACATCAACTTTGACTGTGGTCATAAACATGATAAATTCTTCAGAACTCAGTAACACATAATCGAGTAATCAGAACCAAACGGCTCTAACTCATCTGAGTCACGCAGACTGCCAACCCGGAAGTAACTCAATCCGATATGACCGCCCTGAGGGAACTTCCTAGGAACCCAAAGCCATTTCTTGCATCACTCTAACATTGACATGTAGACCTTTCTTGACAAGGAAATACCGCAGATCCGATTACCATTTGCTACCGAGTTCAAGTCTACGCATAGACAAATCCAAAAGTCCTTAAAGGCTACATATGACCTGGAACTCACCATAACCTTCTCGATAACCACTCATCTAACTCTGATCTTCAATACAGAGCTAATACGCGTTGAGCAACGCGTGCCTCATCTGCATACGCCCATTCAAAGAATAACCATGCAATCTCTCAGTCCGAAAACTAATACGACCCATGATCCTACGATCCGATCGTCATTAGTAGACTCCACCACTTAGCTCGAAGCCATAGAACACCTCATTAGCAACCCAAAGTACGATATCTTCATAGCATTTGCCCCAATACGGCATGATTATTTAGATGAATACTCCAAAAATTCACGCAATACTGATCATAGAACACCCCAAAGATTCTGCCAAGCACTTACCCATCATTGCAATAGTCAACCCACTTCCCCAAATGCTCTGAAATGATGACATATGCACTTCACCGAATGGAAACCTCATACAAGACACACTATCCAAACTCATCATGCAGGAGATAGCCCACCGGTTATACTCAAATCGACACCTTGCCATGAACCCACCTTAGTCATAATAGCCAGGCCACCAGCCAATCTTCTCAAATCTATGCTTACCAACAAGACATATGAACCTGCCTCATACCACAAATGAATGACTAGAAGATTTAACAATGCATCTACTTCTAAGGCTAGACAACACATCGCAATGATAATCATGCATCCATAGCCCATAATAATCCATCTGCAGCATTACTGATCGTCGGCACATAGAGAATACGGAGCGCACAACATCACATATGAGCAATCGGGAAGAGTCAAAATCGTAGATTTCAAGCTGAAACAAGGTCGCAGGATAAGGAAAGAAGAAAGGGAATTTTTTCCTAAATGCCCTATAGCCTCCCGAAGATAGGTAGGGACGTCATCATACCAATCCGCATAACTTTACTAGACGCTTGCTCATGACTTGTAGAACCTATGAACCTAGTGCTCTGAAACCACCTTATCACGACCCAAAAACCACAAGTCGTGATGGCACCTAACTCGACCTGCTAGGTAAGACAACTTACAGAAAGTACAACTCAACTGAGATTATAAAAAAACAGAGGATAGATAACTGAACGTTTACAAATTTAACCAAGACCTGGTAGAGCGACTCATGAGCTTCTAAGACTTAGAATTTGCAGACTGATACAAATAATTACACGCTCTATTTGAAAGTTACATAAACAGATTAGCAAAATCTAAGCTACCAAGAATAAGTGGCAGCTATATCCGGAAAGCACGAACATCTTCGGAGTCAGCACCCGACAGCATCAGCAGCTCTACTCCAGAAATCTGTACGCATCGTATAGAAGTGTAGCATCAGTACAACCAACCCCATGTACTGGTAAGTATTTTGTCTAACCTCATCGAAGTAGTGACGAGGCTTTTAGTTAAAAGTTGCTTATTGTTATAACATGTACATTAGAATAACAGTATAGGCAGTTCAATATATAACAGATAAGAGTACCGTATACAACTCTACGAGACAATCAATTATTTCTAGAAGGAATCACAATAGAAGATTTACAACATTTCCTAGTATTAGAAGTATATCCAAGATATCATGTGAAATGGCACGGTAACACCCTTCGTGCTTCTATCTCTTCCTCACCATATATAAATATAAATAATTTATGTGTCAAATCAATTAGCCCGGCAACACCCTTCGTGCTGTAATGACCCGACCGGTCGTTTTGTATTTTTGAACCCCGTTCCCTTAAATAAGACTTCCCGCACTTGCTTTAGCTAATTTATGACTTGCGGGGACGGGTGGTTCGGAAGTTAGAAGAGTTTGAGCAAGAATAAGTCTAGTTGTTTCTTTAAGTTTCTTTAACAAGGCCAAGTTTGACTTCGGTCAACATTTTGGGGAAACGGACCTGGAATCATGATTTGACAATTTTTGAGGGTCCGTGGGAAAATATGGGACCTGGGCGTATGCCCGAAATCAAATTCCGAGGTCCCTAGCCTGAGTAATGAATTTTTATGTGAAATTGTTAAGTTAAAGTTTCAAAGGTTTATATAAAGTAAGAAATCATTGTTTTCCTAGGTATCGGGTTCGGATTTCGATTTCGAAACTTGGTACAAGTCCGAAATATCAGTTATGACTTACCCGCAAAATTTGGTGTCAATCCGAGTAGTTTAAGGGCGTTTTGACCCGTTGGAGGAGAATTAAGAACTTGAAGTTCAATGATTTGATTCATTTGGTTTTGGGGTTGATTCCTCGATTTAGCGTTGTTTTGAGTGTTTCGAGGGTTCGAGTAGGTCCGCCTCGTAATTTCAGACTTGTCGGTATGTTCGGGCGGGGCACGGGAGCCCCGAGCGTCAAACGAGCGAGGCTCGAGTGGAGTTAGAATTTGGAAAATGACTGAAGCTTGCTTCTTCTGTCATAACCGCATCTGCGGTTCTTGGACCGCTGATGCGGTCATTAGATCGCAGAAGCGGAGAAGGGGCAGGCCAGGGGAAACCGCAAAATCGGCCAGGGACCGCAGAAGCGGTTCCGCCTATGTGGGCCCCAAACCGCAGAAGCGGTCGAGCCCCAAATCCCAAAAGCCGCAGCAGCGGCCAAATTCCGCAGAAGCGGAAATACTTCCGCAGATGCGAAGATAACTGGGGGCAGAAGGGTTCATTTAATATGAACTCAAACTCATTTCTCTCATTTTTTCACTCTACACTTAGGCGATTTGGGTTCTTCCAAGAGAGGGTTTCCACATGACTTGGTAAGGTAAGTAATTTCCCTTCATCCTTAGCTTAAATACATATATATTAGGTAGATTAAACACCAAAAATTTAGTAAAAATCAAGGATTTGAGCTAGACCTAGGGTTTAATAAAACTAAGAATTTATCATAAAATTTGCCATGTAATGAACTAGAAATCATATATTTGTGATCCTTAGGTGATAGAGAACAACTTCTTTTGAAAAATCTCGGAATCCGGGCACGTGGGCCCGGGGTCGGAATTTAGAAAACTTGTGTTAATGGTTAGAAAATTGCCTAAATAGTTAGAGTTCGACCTTGTACGCCTTTATTTACTAGTTCTTATTTTGTTTGATTAGTTTGGGATTGTTTGGCTTCGAATTAAGGACTTGGGCTCGTTCTTGGACATTGGAAGTGCACTTTGGAGCGAGGTGAGTCTCCTTTCTGACCTTGTAAGAGGGAATTGTCCCCATAGGATTTTAAATGAGTAATTGTTGTTAAATGCGGGGGCTACGTACGTACTAGGTGACGAGAGTCCGTGCGTAGCTACTATAATGATAATTGTTCGGGTAGTTTAGGACCCACTTCATGTCTAATTGGGGAATAATTCTTGTTTTAAATTGCCAATATGATCATTTATGATTTGCTAGAGACTTGAGGAAATGAAAAGTGAACTTATGAGTTTGTTGAGTCTTGGTAGGAATTCCCTTGTATGTAATTGAGCCTTATGTGCTTTCCTGATATT
>NW_017670401.1:330612-334152 GCF_001879085.1 Nicotiana attenuata
TCACTCTGTGAAGTGTTTGTTCAATTTCAGGATCAAGAGGAAGGAGATTGTTTGCGCTTCTACTCCTCCGCATTCAGGAGAAGAGCATGTGTTAACACAAACAAGGTAAACTAAAAATTAAAACTTGAATAAATAACTAATAAAAGCTCAATTCAGTCAAGTAGCTAATTTCTAAGTCCCCGGCAATGGCGCCAAAAACTTGTTGCGACCAAAAACACTCACGCAAGTGCACGCGATCGTCAAGTAATAAAGTAGTGAGTAGAGTATCGTTCCCACGAAGACTTATGACTAACTTTTGACTGATTTAAACTCAATTAAATTATAGATTCAAGAGATTTATCACAAAATATGGAAGTGACTAATTTACTAACTAAAATTATCAAGCAATGAATTAACTAGAAATCAACCAAAACAAATAGCAATTTCAAATAACAATCGAGTAGAGAGAATATTCCAGGGTCATGGGTTAGCTAACATCGTGTTGCGTTCTTGGACTTAAAATAACTAATTGATTTATCTGGATTGTTGATTTTACAGGGTTGATATTACTCATAAGAATCTGACGAGTCCTTATTCGCCTATTCTAGTTAACTTAATGCCTATATGTCTATGGAATTAAGATTAACAAGAATGCATTTTACAATTCCTGTATTTCAACCAAGCAAGGCAATTAGGTATATGTCTATCCTAATTGCAAATCCGTTCCCCTATGCACGGGTTCAAGAACTTGCTCTATTCAATTCTATATGCAATCTAGAGTTCCTACTTTCGAGTTCTAGAGCAGATCTTCTGTTGCTCGATATGATCGATTTTGAGGTTATCCTGGGCATGGATTGGTTATCTCCACATCACGCCGTTCTAGATTGCCATGCCAAGACTATTTCTCTAGCGATGCCAGGGTTGCCGAGATTGGAGTGGAAGGGTTCCACAGTTGATACGCCTAGCAGGGTCATTTCCTTCCTGAAGGCTCAGCGCATGGTTGAGAAGGGGTGTTTGGCCTACTTAGCTTATGTTCGGACACCACCGCAGATTCCCTGACGATTGATTCAGTGCCAGTAGTCCGAGTGTTCGCCGATGTTTTTCCTTCCGATCTTCCAGGCATGCCACCAGATCGTGATATTGATTTCTGTATTGATTTGGCTCCAGGCACTCAGCCTATATCTATCCCGCCATACCGTATGGCTTCTAAGGAGCTGAAGGAGCAGTTGGAGGAGTTGTTAGCTAAAGGGTTTGTTAGGCCCAGTGTATCGCCTTGGGGTGTACCAGTGCTATTTGTGAAGAAGAAGGATGGGACTATGCGGATGTGCATTGATTACCGCCAGTTGAACAAAGTCACCATCAAAAACAAGTATCCATTGCCCCGTATTGATGATTTGTTTGTGTTGGCCCAAGTAAAGGTTAGTTTTGAAGACTGACAAAGGAACTCAGACATGAGCCAGGTCCATCCAGTGGTCCATCCCTCAGGTTCAAAAAAACGGGCAGATGCAAGCATGTGGGATGCACGTGAAGGAGATAAGCTTAAATTGGTGTATTTAATATCTCCTGATCGAAAAGGTTGCATAATTGATAAGGAGAAGGACTCCTTAGTCAAAGAGAACACAATTCAAGATAGGGAAGGAGTTAGAAGTTGAAATCAACTAGAACTCTTCCACCAAGGAAGAGTTGCATCAGAACTCTAGTTATTTCTTCATCTACTAACTCTATAAGTTGCAGGATGTTCTCACATTAAAGTGTTGCACAAAAACGCATAAGTTAAACGTGAATTGGGAGCAAAATAGCAAGGCTTTTTGCAAGCAGTTCGTGTGTGATTCAAGTGTGCAAACCTGAAGCTACAAGAACCAGATTGAAGAACCAGCTCCATAAAGAGTTTTATATGTCTTTCTTTATTTCTAGTTCAATTGTAGTAGGTTTCATATTGTACCTTTTAGCTTTATCTAGAAGCAAATTGTAATAGGTATTTTGAGTATTCAAGTTAGAGTTAACTTGAAGTTGTCGCAGCAGTTAGAGGCTGGTTGCTACAAAGGGATTAGAGTTAATCCTTAGGTTTACAAAGAGTTTTGTAAATGCAGTTTTGGCTCAGTGATTTTAGTGGAAGTTTGGGAAAATCCTACTGAGTAGTAGGTCGTGGTTTTTTCACCTTTTGAGCCAGGTGTTTTCTACGTAAAAATCTCTGTGTTCTTTAATTTATGTACTTTTAATTCCGCAAACAGTAGTAATAAGTACACCTAGAAGAACCAGGTCCTTCCAGAAGCAGTTTAAGCAAAAAATTGAGTACCACACAAATCACCCCCCCTCTTGTGTGGTATTGACGTTTAGAACATCAATTGGTATCAGAGCAGGTTATCCTTGAAGAAGCTAACACCTTAGGAACAGATCAAGATGAGTGCACCACCTGGAAACTGGGAAGGGCAATCCACTGATAGGCCTCCACTCTTTAATGGCCACTACTACTCTTGGTGGAAGAACAGGATGAGGGATCACATCATAGGAGAAGACTATGAACTCTAGGACATAGTCACTGATGGTCCTCTAGCAACTACAAAGAAGAATGCTGAAGGAGTGGATGTGCCAAAAACTAGAGCTGACTGCACTACTGAGGATTTAAGAAAATGTGAGAAAAATGCTAAGGCCAAGAAATGGCATGTGTGTGGACTTGGTCCAGACGAGTACAGTAGAATTCAAAGTTGTACCACTGCTAAGGAGATATGGGACACTTTACAAGTGGCTCATGAAGGAACTCCCCAAGTAAAGAGATCAAGAGGAACACTGCTATATTCTCAATATGAGAATTTCAACATGATGGAAGGAGAAACCATCCAGGAGATGTACACAAGGTTCACAACACTAACAAATAAACTTAAATCTCTTGGAAGGGTTATTCTTGAAGAAGACAAAGTTGAGAAGATTTTGACAAGGGTACTGCCAATCTCTTGGGAAAGCAAAATCACAGCTATTCAGGAATCAAAGAACATTGCCACTCTCAAGTTGGATGAGCTAATTGGAAATCTCACTGCCTATGAACGTAGAAGGCAAACCATGAAGATGGATGCACCTAAGAAGGAAAGGAGCCTGGCATTCAGAATCACTGAAGGTGCTGATCTAGATGAGGATGAAATGACCATGATCACAAAGGATTTTAAGAAGTACCTAATAAGAGAAAATGGTCCTTCAAGAAATGAAAGCTACAACAAACCAAGGGTTCCTGAAAAACAAACCAATGAGGGGTGCTACAAGTGTGGGAAGACTGATCACCACATCAAAAATTGACCTCAATGGGAAATTGAATGGAAGAAGGAAAGAGCTGAACGAAGGAACAGGAAGAAGGAACAGGTTCATCCCAAGAAGAACAAAGGATCAACAAAGGCTATGGTTGCTGCTTGGGGTGAAAGCTCAGATGATGACTCAGAAGACGAAGATGGAGATGAACAAGCACTTATGGCAATTGGAAAATTCGATGAGGAATCTGAGGTAAGTATAATTCATCTCAAAGACAAGATTAAGTTTTTGTCTAAAGAAAGTCTATCTGAATTACTTCTAGAT
>NW_017670401.1:334852-367942 GCF_001879085.1 Nicotiana attenuata
CTGATTTCCTTTTATGGGTCCAAGTGAAAGAGAGCAGCCAAATATGGTACATGGATAGTGGCTGCTCAAAGCATATGACAGGAAGCAAGAACCAGTTCCTTTCACTTGAGGACCTCAAAGGAGGTAATGTCTCCTTTGGAAATGGGAAGAAAGGTGAGATCATTGGGGTTGGAAAGGTAGGTAAGACTGTTTATCACTCTATTGAGAATGTCTACTTGATAGATGGCCAAAAGTACAGTCTAATCAGTGTATCACAATTATGTGATAAAGGTAACTTGGTAACATTCACCACTACCAAATATTTTGTGATTAATCTGACCATTGACAAGATTGTTTTGCAGGGAAAAAGAGTAAACAATACATGCATTGTAGATTTGTCCACACTTTCAGAAAATGACTCACTTGCTTAAGTGTGTTGGACAATGATCCCCTCCTTTGGCACAAGAGACTTGGACGTGCAAGTCTCAGTCAACTCAACAAATTAGTCTCCAAGGACCTGGTGATAGGGCTGCCTAACATCAAGTTCAAGGAAGACAAAGTTTGTGAGGCTTGTGCAAGGGGGAAGCAGGTAAGATCCTCTTTTAAATGCAAGAAAATGGTAAGCACCACCAGACGATGGAACTGGTCCATATGGATCTCTGTGGTCCAATGAGAACATTAAGCAGATGTGGTAAAAGATATGTGATGGTGCTTGTTGATGATTACTCTAGGTTTACTTGGACATTGGTTTTAACATCTAAAGATGAAGCATTTGACATGTTTACTTCTTTTGTTAGAAAAACTCAGAAACAACTAGGTAATCATCCTGCATCAATTAGGTCTGATCATGGAACTGAATTTGAAAATGCTAAGTTTGCTGAATTTTTGCATGCTACATCATAAATAGTTGCATGACTAGACCTCTTGTTAAGAAGATTCCCTATGAGTCACTTAAAGGGAGAAAGCTAAATATATCCCATCTTAGGGCATTTAGATGCAAGTGCTTTGTGCACAATAATGGCAAAGACTCCCTAGGTAAGTATGATCCCAGAAGTGATGAGGGAGTATTCTTGGGATATTCTTCACATAGTAAAGCTTATAAGATATAGAGTAAAAGAACTATGTGTGTAGAAAAAATGTATATGTTATTTTTTTTAAACTAACATTCTTTCTGAGAGGCAGGAATAAGATAATGAAGAGATTGGGCTGATAAGAAATTCAAATGGTGAAATCACAGTCCAGACTGAAGCTGCACCAGAAGAAGGAACAGGTGATGGAACAGGTTCTTCTACCCAGGGCAACATGACAGGGGGAACTGACTAGAGAGGAACTGATCCTCTAACCTCGAGGGAACCTGTTCATGAACCTATTCCTCAATAACAAAACCAGGAAGGAACATCCAAAGAAATTGACACTCCTATTGCAACATCCACGAAATTGGATATAGATGAACCTGGTTCATCTGTTCATCAGAAGTTGTATAGGGGAATGATTGGTTCTCTTTATATCTCACTACTAGTAGACCTGACATTGTGTACAGTGTAGGTCTTTGTGCTCGATTTCAGGCAAATTCAAAGGAGTCCCACTTGACTATTGTAAAGAGAATATTGAGATACTTGAAAGGCACCACTGACCTTTGCCTTTGGTATCTAAAAGGTAGTAATTTTAACCTAGTGGGATATGCTGACGCTGATTACGCAGGTTTCCTAGTGGATAGGAAGAGCACCTCAGGTATGGCACACTTCCTTGGTTCATGTCTTGTGTCATGGGCTACTAAAAGGCAAAATTTAGTGGCCTTATCTACTACTGAAGCTAAGTATGTTGCTGCTGCTTCATGATTGTGCTCAATTGTTGTGGATCAAGTAGCAGTTGATGGATTTTGGTATTAAAGTTGGTTGCATCCCTATTTTCTGTAATAACACTAGTGCTATTAGTATGACTAAGAATCTGGTTCATAAGAAAAGAACTAAGCACATAGATGTTAGACACCAATTTTTGAGGGACAACTATGAGAAAGGCTTGATCACTATGGAGTTGTGTGCTACTGACAAGCAAATTGCTGACATCTTCACAAAAGCCTTAGGTAAAGATCACTTTGAGAGGAACAGGTTGGAATTAGGGATGATTAAGATCACCTAAAAGGACCAGTTCAAGGTTAAACGAAAAAATTGAATGAAAAAAAAAGATTGAAAAACAAAATTGGTTAGAAAGTCTGTAACTTGTGTATAATTAGATTAAATCTTATTCAGTCTCATACTTTCCATAGTATACTCTTGTGCCATGTGTTAAAATGACTCATTAATCTCTAATGATATTTTTTCTATTTTGGCAAATTTAGACTCACACAAGAGAATTATCAGTGAAGAACCTGGTTCATCAAGGTAACACGGTATGTTTTCTACACTCTGCATAATTTGAAATAACTATATTTGGATCATGAGCAGAGAGTCCTACCAAATACCAAACTCCTTTTGGACATATCCGTTACAAGTGAACCAGTCCCGTTCAAAAGAGTCCCAACCAAATGGAAGTACCTAGATTCTAGGGATACACTCCAACACTGAATTTCAGTTTGATTAAACTTCTAAGAGTCTGAAAAGCTGTAGTTACCCCATCAATTATTCTCCTGTATATTGATCAGCTTTAGTGTATTTCTTACTTCATCTCTCTCAAGCGGTTAAAAACTCTGATTCTTCTTTCATCTTTCAAACACAATCTAATTCTCTTCTATTCCATACCCTAGCCCAAATATGTCGAACACCTATGAAAATCCTTCATCACCACCACAGGAAACCACTTCCACACCTTCTACAACACCAATCTCTAAGAAAAGTAGAGTAAAGATAATGGCTCGTAAGATTGTCGCAGAAGGAGAGCAGATCACGAAAATAAACAAGCAATTGCAAGCAGGTAGGGAAGAAGAATCCTAGAAATCTGAAGATTCATTTAAGTCTGCTACTAAGGGGGAAGAAAGTAGGTCTTCCGAAACTAAACAGGTATCTTCTGATTCTAAAGTTTCTCCTGAGATAATTTCTAAAGTTGCTGCAAATTTGGAGAATAGATTTGTAGGATCTATAGCAGGTGTTGAGACTACAGAATTTGGAGAAGTTAGTGGTAAAAATAAAAAAAAAGGAAAAAGAGAGCAAGGGTGCTAGGAGTGCTGTGAGGGGAAAGGGTAAAAGAGTGGTTGATTCTTCACCCATTCCTGATGGTCTAACAAAAGAAATTGGTGCAATGATTGTTTGGGGAGAGGAATTTACTAAAATAGAAGAGAGTGTGAGCAAAACAGGGGGAAATGGGAAGCTGCTGAGGGGTAGGTTAAACTTGAGAAATATAGATGAACCTGTTCCATCTGAACAGGAAACCCTCTTGGACCTACTGATAGGGTTATCAATGGCACCAAAACTCATGCCATTCCCTATGGTTTCATTCTCACAACTGTGCTTGCACATTTCAAGGTACCTATGAAGAAGTGGGGTTAATACT
This sequence comes from Nicotiana attenuata, assembly GCF_001879085.1. Classification (NCBI taxonomy): domain Eukaryota; kingdom Viridiplantae; phylum Streptophyta; class Magnoliopsida; order Solanales; family Solanaceae; genus Nicotiana; species Nicotiana attenuata. Next base: position 338,318 of record NW_017670401.1, read on the forward strand.
CTGCTTGCTTGCGATTATGAAGTCAATGTCATTCCTAATGGACCCGGTTCATCTAAAAAGACACATATCAATAGCAAAGTCAGAATCTTGGTACAGGAGAGTGAGGCAAAGGATATTGAGATAGCAAGGCTGAAGACACGATTAGTTGAGGTAGAATCTGAGAGAGATGTTCTCAGAACTGAACTTGCAAGGGAAGAGGAGAAGAATGATGGAATTCTTCAAGACATGTTGAAACTTCTCCAAGCAAATAACCCAGCCCCTACCTCTTCCAAGGCTTAAATCCTAACCTAGTGTAGATCAACCAGTGACCCAATTCGGGACTTTGTTTCTTTTGCTCATGTTTTCAGTATTTTTATTTCTTCTTATGCTTTGTGGTAGAATCTTATCAATCATCAATGAAATTCACTGCCTTTTGCTCTAACTGTTTGTTTATATTTCTTTGATGGTTAAAATTCTTAGCTTGATCTATGATGATTAATTCATGATCGCATTTGAAGTAGCCCCAGTGGCCATGAGTAAGTTTTAAAATCTGGTTATCTCACATTTTTTATGCAACTTTTCGATGATGCCAAAAGGGGGAAAAGAGGTTGTGCTTTAAACAAGTGATGTTTACACTTTGAACAGTGATGTTTATAACCTAATGTACCTGGTCCTTGATGATAAGTGATATAAAGGAAAAATGTTTCTAACAATGTGTTGATGTTTGAGCTGAGTTCTGGCAGGGCCTAAGTGTATGAAAAGCACAGTGTTTGTCATCATCAAAAAGGGGGAATTTGTTGGCCCAAGTAAAGGTTAGTTTTGAAGACTGACAAAGGAACTCAGACATGATCCAGGTCCATCCAGTGGTCCATCCCTCAGGTTTACAAAAACGGGCAGATTCAAGCATGTGGGATGCACATGAAGGAGATAAGCTTAATTTGGTGTATTTAATATCTCCTGATCGAAAAGGTTGCATAATTGATAAGGAGAAGGAGTCCTTAATCAAAGAGAACACAATTCAAGATAGGGAAGGAGTTAGAAGTTGAAATCAACTAGAACTCTTCCACCAAGGAAGAGTTGCATCAGAACTCTAGTTATTTCTTCATCTACTAACTCTATAAATTGCAGGATGTTCTCACATTACATGTGTTGCACAAAAACGCAGAAGTAAAACGTGAATTGGGAGCAAAATAGCAAGGCTTTTTGCAAACAGTTCGTGTGTGATTCAAGTGTGCAAACCAGAAGCTACATGAACCAGATTGAAGAACCAGCTCCATAAAGAGTTTTATGTGTCTTTCTTTATTTCTAGTTCAATTGTAGTAGGTGTTTCATATTGTACCTTTCAGCTTTATCTAGAAGCAATTGTAATAGGTATTTTGAGTATTCAAGTTAGAGTTAACTTGAAGTTGTCGCAGCAGTTAGAGGCTGGTTGCTACAACGGGATTAGAGTTAATCCTTAGGTTTACAAAGAGTTTTGTAAATCCAGTTTTGGCTCAGTGATTTTAGTGGAAGTTTGGGAAAATCCTACTGAGTAGTAGGTCGTGGTTTTTTCACCTTTTGAGCCAGGTGTTTTCCACGTAAAAATCTCTGTGTTCTTTATTTTATGTACTTTTAATTCCGCAAACAGCAGTCGTTAGTACACCTAGAAGAACCAGGTCCTTCCAGAAGCAGTTTAAGCAAAAATTGGGTACCACACAAATCACTCCCCCTCTTGTGTGGCATTGATGTTTAGAACATCAGAACCGATTTCAGAATTCTTGAAAGGCAGATGGGGCAGTTGGCAACAAATCAGAACACCAGACCTGCAGGCGCTCTCCCCAGTGATACAGAAAAGAATCCTTAAGTGAATGCAGTTACACTCAAAAATGGGAGAGAGCTGGAGGAAGTGCCAAAGAAAAGAAAAGACAAAGCTACACCCGAGGGGGAGTTGATACCGAAGGAAACTCATGAATCGAAGAATACTGATGCAATTCCAGAGCCAGTGGAGGCTACAAGGCCACCACCACCTTTCCCCCAGAGATTGCAGAAAAAGAATGATGATCGTATGTTCAACAAATTTCTCTCTATGTTGAGCCAGGTTCAATTAAATATTCCACTTGTTGATGTACTGCGTGAAATTCCAATGTATGCTAAGTACATAAAGGATATAGTGGCTCACAAGAGAAGATTGAATGAATTTGAGACAGTGGCACTTACTGAGGAGTGCACCTCAAGGGTCCAGAACAAGCTTCCTCAAAAGCTTAAAGATCCTGGCAGTTTCACCATTCCGGTGCGCATTGGTAATATTGATGTAGGTCGTGCTCTTTGCGATTTGGGGGCGAGTATAAATTTGATGCCCTTATCTTTGTTCAAGCAATTGGGCCTGGGAGCTCCAAGGCCAACTACTGTGATATTGCAGCTGGCTGATAGATCAATAGCACACCCCGAGGGTGTGATTGAAGATGTGTTGATGCAAATTGGAAACTTTATCTTCCCAGCTGACTTCATTATCCTGGATTATGAGGCTGACGAACTGGTCCCAATCATATTGGGGCGACCTCTCTTGGCTACTGGTGATGCAATCATTAAAGTGAGAGAGGAAAAAATGATTTTGAGGGTGGATGATGAGGAAGCAATCTTTAATGTGTACAAAGCAATCCAACTCCCCCGCCATTATGAGGAGCTCTCAATGATATCCGTTGTTGAGGTTGATGAGAAAAATCTTGACACGAGTGTATATCTAGACGACTCTCTAGAGAAAGCACTTATGTTGTTCAATAGCATGGGAAACGATGAGGACGTTGAGGAGATGATGCACATCCTGGATACATCTTGTGCTTACATGCATGGGATACACCCCTTTGAGCCCTTGAATAGGCATATGGGCCACCCCCCAAACCGTCAATTGAGGAGGCGCCAAAATTGGAGCTTAAACCGTTGCCCTCTCACCTTCAATATGCTTATTTGGGTGACTCTGACACCTTACATGTTATTGTTTCTTCTGAATTGTCTAAATTGCAGGAAGAGAAGCTGTTGAGGGTGCTACGTGAGCACAATCGAGCACTTGGGTGGACAATGTCTGACATCAAAGGCATTAGTCCAGCTTTTTGCATGCATAAAATCCTCATGGAGGACGGACACAAGCCCAGTGTAGAACAACAACGCCGACTCAATCCAATCATGAAAGAAGTGATTAAGTGGCTAGACGCAGGTATTGTATTTCCAATCTCAGATAGCAAATGGGTAAGCCCCGTTCAATGTGTACCTAAGAAGGGGGCGATGATTGTGGTTGTTAATGAAAATAATGATTTGATTCCCATAAGAACTGTCACTGGGTGGAGGATTTGTATAGATTACCGAAAATTGAATAATGCCACCCGAAAGGACCACTTCCCTCTCCCCTTTATTGACCAAATGCTTGATAGATTAGCTGGCCAGGAATACTATTGTTTCCTAGATGGTTACTCCGGGTATAATCAGATTGCTATAGCTCCAGAGGACCAAGAGAAAACCACATTTACGTTTCCATATGGCACGTATGCGTTCAAGAGAATGCCCTTTGGTCTCTGTAATGCACCTGCGACTTTTCAAAGGTGTATGATGGCTATTTTACTGATATGGTTGAAAGATTTGTAGAAGTGTTCATGGATGATTTTTTTGTGTTTGGGTGCTCTTTCAATAACTGCTTAATGAATCTCGATAAAGTACTTGCTAGATGTGAAGAGAAAAACTTGGTGCTAAACTGGGAAAAGTGCCACTTCATGGTACGTGAAGGTATAGTATTGGGGCACCAGGTGTCTAAAAATGGTTTGCAGGTGGACAAACCAAAGGTGGAAGCGATTGAAAAATTGCCCCCACCAACGTCCGTCAAAGGCATTCGCAGTTTCTTGGGCTATGCAGGTTTTTATCGTCGTTTCATTAAATATTTTTCGAAAATTTCCTCTCCCTTGTGCAGGTTGCTTGTGAAAGATGTCTCCTTGAAGTTCGATGATGCATGTCTGAAAGCATTTGAGGAGCTAAAGGGAAGGCTAGTGACTGCACCAATTATCATTGCCCCGGATTGGGAGCAACCCTTTGAGTTGATGTGTGATGCGAGTGACATAGCTATTGCAGCTGTTTTGGGGCAAAGGAGAAATAAAATATTTCACTCCATCTACTATGCGAGCAAAACTCTGAATCCAGCCCAGATGAATTACACAATTACTGAAAAAGAGTTNCTCACTGCACGCTATATCACACTGCACGCTGCACACTGCACGCTATTGGATCGGGCTGCACGCTGCACGCTGCAGCGATATATATATATATATATCACATCCATGCCCTCGGCCTCATATCACTGAGTGTATCCTCACATCTGGCCCACGGCCACACTCAGTCAGAATATCATCACAAGCCCCTCGGCATTAGTAAAACAGTAGTTCTCAGCCCAAATTATCATTTAAAATATCATTTAAGACTCAAATAGAGTAAAAGTGGCTGAGTTGTAAAATAGTGGAGAAATAGTATGACTGAGTTCAAGTAATAAGTCAAAACAGTGAGGGAACACCGATAATAATCCCCGAAGGATTCAAATAGTTGGCACGAAGCCCAAATATGGCAATCAGCCCAAATCACGATAATAGCAAGTAAATTTCAGTCAAATACGCAGTAAATTCATCAATCGGGCCGGACCAAGTCACAATCCCCAACGGTGCTCTACCCCACGCCCACTAACCGACGTGCAAGTCACCTCAATATAGCACTACGATGTGCAATCCGGGGTTTCAAACCCTCAGGATATCATTTACAATCATTACTCACCTCGAACCGGTCCAAACTCTAGCCCGCGATGCCTCTCCCGCATGAATCGACCTCCGGATGCTCCAAATCGAGCCAAAATCAGTACATAATCATTAAAATATGCTAAGGGAGCAAAGCCCACTCGAAAATATCCAAGTTAACATCAAAATCCCGAAATTGCTCAAACCCGGCCCCTGGGCCCACGCTTCGGAATTCGACGAAACTCACAAAATCCGACAACCCATTCAACCACGAGTCCAACCATACCAAAATTACTAAATTCCGATAACAATTCGGCCTCCAAATCTTCAAATCTTATTTTCAAATCCCTAGGTCCAAATCCCCAATTTACACCTCAAAAACATATAATCTAGTCGGATTATTCGATGAGAATTCAATATTATGGAGTAGAAATGATCACAAGTGACTTACCTCAAGATTTCCCATGATTTCTTGCTCAAAAATCGCCCCAAGCCATGTTCTTTCACCAAAAAAACGTCAAAATGAGCACACAAAAAAAACAGAACAGCACTAATACACCCGAATCTGGTCGCTAAAAGGTGCACACCAGATCTGATGCACCAGCAATCTTTAATTTCACTAAAAGAGCTCTAACTCCATCATACAAACTCGGAATTCGATGATTCTTGTTCCTATGAGTCACAAATAATAATACGAACATAGCCATTCAATCGAAACTCAATTCGGAGCTCATTTGCTCAGTGTGATACCCATTTCGCTCGTTAAACAATTAACTCATGTTTCGCGTCAAAAACCCAATCGTGACTTGATGAAATTAAACCAAACTTTCCAGATCACTCCCATAATTCATTCCAAAATTTCGGAAGTCTCGAAATCAAATTTCGATCTCTAGAACTAAAAATGGACCTTTGGATCATTACATGCTTATGCTTAAAACAGCAAAATCTTCCAAAAACTCCTCCAAAACTTATCCGAGCCTCATGGGACCCCGACCAAACATGCCAACACACCCCATAACATCATTCAAACTTGTTCCAACCTTCGGAACGCTCAAAACAACATCAAAACATCGAATTACCCTCGGATTCAAGCCTAAGAATTCCAAAACATCTGAATTACTCTTTCGATCAAAAACCCGACCAAACGACGTCCGAATGACCTGAAATTTTGCACACACATCACAAATGACATAACGAAGCTACAGCAACTCTCGGAATTCCATTCCGACCCTCGGATCAAAATCTCACCTATCAACCGGAATTCGCCAAATTACTAACTTCGCCAATTCAAGCCTAATTCTACACCGGACTTCCAAAACCAATTCCGATCACGCTCCTATGTCACAAATCACCTAACGAAGCTAACCAAATCATAAAAACTCCGATCCGAGCTCATATACAAATAAGTCAACTCTTGGTCAAACCTTTCAACTGAAATTGTTCTTTCAAATTCATTCCAAATTTTCCTGAAAACCAAAACCAACGATCTACATTAGTCATAATACATAACACGGGGCAAGTCATGCCCGAAAACTGGCGATCAAAGTGCAAAAGCTCAAAATGACCGGTGGGGTCGTTACATCCTCCCCCACTTAAACACACGTTCGTCCTCGAACGTACCCAGAGTTGTCCTAGAAGCCAACCAATAGCTGAATAACCTTGCCATGCATATACCCGGGGGTGATCCTACGTCACCCTATCTCATATAGGTCCGGTAACACATTTTAACTAAAATCACACAATCCAGTCTAGCCCATAAATCATAGAACCACATCTCACTTTCCGAAATCATACACAAGATCAGAACCTCACATCTATATTCAGAATAAACCCGAACCAGCTGTAATAACCCATACCTGCAACCGCAGGTGCAATCATATGATATACCACATAACTCAAACACTCACGATAACTTCTATTCACAGCAGCTGCACACAACACCCGAATACCGGTAGAAAACCTCTTATCAACTAAGGTCTTATTCCAATACTTCTATATACTGCCGACGATAAATGAAACACGCAATAAACCGTAACCATTTCTCAGGTCAACCATTCATGAAGCCACTTCCCTTTTGACTAATACTACATCAGATTTCCGAGCCGAACCTCGATATTATCCTTCCAACAAGCTGAAATCAAATCCGTTCGTATTCATTAATGACCCCAACGATCACCTCAAATCCAACACACCACTCTGGTGACATGACACATCAATACAGGCCTNCCTCAAGTCTTTCTAGACTAGCCCAACATCAACACATAGAGATCACATCTCGCCCCTCAATCAGGGAATGACAATCCAACGATGCACATCTGATACTGAGCGCTCATGCGCGCATACGAACGCGTGGAAGGAATTCAAAGAGTTATATTTCAAGCTGAATCAAGGACGCACGATAAGAATACAAGAATGTGAAGTTTTCCTAAAGGTTCTGCAGCCTCCCAAGGATAAATACAGACGCCTCCGTACCGATCCGCGAGACTCTACTAAACCTGCTCATGACTCGTGAGACCTATGTAACCTAGGCTCTGATACCAACTTGCCACGACCCCAAATCGGGCCAGGTCGTGATGGCGCCTCTCGTGAAGACAAGGCCAGCCGACACCACTCCCAAACTCAGTTTTTAACAGTTTAATAAGTCTATTTAAGTCGTTTATAGGGATAAACCCCCAGCAAGTATAGATTTAGTGAAATAAAACAAGTGCGGAAATAAATACAGCCCGACATCGGGGTGTCACTAGTCATGAGCATCTACCAAGGTCTGAATACCACAAGAGTCTAAAAATGTACTAAATACAGTAATGGAAATGAGACGGAAGGAAAACAGTACTGCGAACGTCGTGCAGCCACCTTTCTAACTCCGACACCTCCGCCTCCGAGCAATCAACTCCCGCTACCGGGTTCCGTAATACCTGAATCTGCACACGAGGTACAGGGAGTAATGTGAGTACTCCAACCCAGTAAGTAATAAGAGTAAATAAAGATCGAGTAGTAGGAAAACGACGAATCCACATTTATGATAAACTCAATAAGCACAACAGGCTTCCAAATAAGAATACGAGTCAATCATCTCCTTTAAAATCCAGCTTCTGGTAAAATCATTTGAACAAAAAAATTGCCTTCCAACAGTTTCAGTAGGGGTTCAATACAATTTATAATAACATTGATGAAAACCATCACCGGCCCCCTCGGGCGAAACATAGTTCGTATACAGCCCCTCGGGCATAACAGAAAATTCACAATCCTTTTCGTAGCTTAAAAACTTCAGTTTAAATGAAAGATTATTTTAAACATTTGTTCAACATTTTCAATAGAGGCTCGGTCTAAAGATGAGTGAAAGCAGTAATTAAATCACCATGTTCAATGGAAACTCACTTTAAAGAGGAGTGAAAACAGTAAATTCATAACTAGCCCCTCAGGCAAAACATCGCTCCTGTACAGGTATATATCTATATATAGCCCCTCAGGTAGGCCTTTTTGTCACTCGTGACTCAACTCTTACCAATCATCGCTCAGACTCAGCACTCACACTCAATAGGTACCATATAGTAACCGCTGCGGCGTGCAGCCCGATCCATATATCACTGCGGCGTGCAGCCCGATCCATATATATAGTCGACTACGCTCACTGGGGGTGTGCAGACTCCGGAGGGGCTCCTACAGCCCAAGCGCTATATCGCTACGGCGTGCAGCCCGACCCAACATATCGCTGCGGCATGCAGCCCGATCCATATAAGTATCGCTGCGACGTGCAGCCCGATCCATAATATAAAACCCTCACATCCAGGCCCTCGGCCTCATATCACTCAGTGTCACTCAGTCAGAATATCATCACAAGCCCCTCGACATTAGTAAAACAGTAGTTCTCAGCCCAAATTATCATTTAAAATATCATTTAAGACTCAAATAGAGTAAAAGTAGTTGAGTTGTAAAATAGTGGAGAAACAATATGACTGAGTTCAAGTAATAAGTCAAAACAGTGAGGGAACACCGATAATAATCCCCGAAGGATTCAAATAGTTGGCACGAAGCCCAAATATAGCAATCAGCCCAAATCACGATGATAGCAAGTAACTTTCAGTCAAATACGCAGTAAATTCATCAATCGGGACGGACCAAGTCACAATCCCTAACGGTGCTCTACCCCACGCCCACTAACCGGCGTGCAAGTTACCTCAATATAGTACTACGATGTGCAATCTGGGGTTTCAAACCCTCAGGATATCATTTACAATCATTACTCAACTCGAACCGGTCCAAACTCTAGCCCGCGATGCCTCGCCCGCACGAATCGACCTCTGGATGCTCCAAATCTAGCCACAATCAGTACATAATCATTAAAATATTCTAAGGGAGCAAAGCCCACTCGAAAATATCCAAGTTAACATCAAAATCCCGAAATTGCTCAAACCCGGCCCCCGGGCCCACGCTTCGGAATTCGATGAAACTCACAAAATCCGACAACCCATTCAACCACGAGTCCAACCATACCAAAATTACTAAATTCCGATAACAATTCGGCCTCCAAATCTTCAAATCTTATTTTCAAATCCCTAGGTCCAAATCCCCAATTTACACCTCAAAAACATGTAATCTAGTCGGATTATTCGATGATAATTCAATAATATGGAATAGAAATGATCACAAGTGACTTACCTCAAGATTTCCCATGATTTCTTGCTCAAAAATCGCCCCAAGCCGTGTTCTTTCACAAAAAAAACCGTCAAAATGAGCCAAAAAAAACAGAACAACACTAATACACCCGAATCTGGTCGCTAAAAGCCAAATCTGGTCGCTAAAAGTGCCAAATCTGGTCGCTAAAAGGTGCACACCAGATCTGATGCACCAGCAATCTTTAATTTTACTAAAAAGGCTCTAACTGCATCATACAAACTCGAAATTCGATGATTCTTGTTCCTATGAGTCACAAATAATAATACGAACATAGCCCTTCAATCGAAACTCAATTCGGAGCTCATTTGCTCAGTGTGATACCCATTTCTCTCGTTAAACAATTAACTCATGATTCGCGTCAAAAACCCAATCGCGACTTGATGAAATTAAACCAAACTTTCCAGATCACTCCTATAATTCATTGCCAAAATTTCGGAAGTGTCGAAATCAAATTTCGATCTCTAGAACTAAAAATGGACCTTTGGATCATTACATGCTTATGCTCAAAACGGCAAAATCTTCCAAAAACTCCTTCAAAACTTATCCGAGCCTCATGGGACNAAGCCTCCTCACATCACACTAGAGGCCTGAAAGCCTCCTCACATATGGCCCTCGGCCTCACTCAGTCCAGAAAACATCATAAGCCCCTCAGGCATCAATAAAATAGTAGTGCTCGGCCCAAACAACAGTGGAAATATCATTTAAGTCTCAAAGTTCAATTAAAGTAGCTGAGTTTGTAAAACAGTATAATCAACAGGACTGAGTTCAAGTGGTATATCAAAATAGTGAGGAAACAGTGATAAAAATCCACAAAGGATTCAAGCAGTCGGCATGAAGCCCAAAATATGGCAATAGGCCCAAGTCATGTTGATAACAAATACATTTCAGTCAAATACGCGGTAAAAATATTAATCGGGACGGACCAAGTCACAATCCCCAGTAGTAAACAACCCCGCGCTCGCCATTAAGCGCGCGTTTCACCTCAATACAGCACTACGTTGTGCAAATCCGGGGTTTCAAACCCTCAGGACATTATTTACTATCATTACTCACCTCGATCCGGTCCAAACTCTAGACCGCGATGCCTCGCCCGCACAAATCGACCTCCGGATGCTCCAAGTCTCAAGATTTCCCATGATTTCTTGCTCAAAAATTGCCCCAAGCCGTGTTCTTTCACACAAAAAACGTCAAAATGAGCAAAAAAAAAAAAACAGAACAACACTAATACACTCGAATCTGGTCGCTAAAAGCCAAATATGGTCGCTAAAAGTGCCAAATCTGGTCGCTAAAAGGTGCACATCAGACCTGATGCACCAGCAATCTTTAATTTCACTAAAAAGGCTCTAACTCAATCATACAAACTCGGAATTCGATGATTCTTGTTCTTATGAGTCACAAATAATAATACGAACATAGCCCTTCAATCGAAACTCAATTCGGAGCTCATTTGCTCAGCGTGATACCCATTTCGCTTGTTAAACAATTAACTCATGTTTCGCGTCAAAAACCCAATCGCGACTTGATGAAATTAAACCAAACTTTCCAGATCACTCCTATAATTCATTGTCAAAATTCCGGAAGTCTCGAAATCAAATTTCGATCTCTAGAACTAAAAATGGACCTTTGGATCATTGCATGCTTATGCTCAAAACGGCAAAATCTTCCAAAAACTCCTCCAAAACTTATCCGAGCCTCATGGGACCCCGACCAAACATGCCAACACACCCCATAGCATCATCAAACATGTTCCAACCTTCGGAACTCTCAAAACAACATCAAAACATCGAATCACCCTCGGATTCAAGCCTAAGAATTCCAAAACTTCGGAATTACTCTTTCGATCAAAAACCCGACCAAACGACGTCCGAATGACCTGAAATTTTGCAAACACATCACAAATGACATAACAAAGCTACAACAACTCTCGGAATTCCATTTCGACCCTCGGATCAAAATCTCACCTATCAACCGGAATTCGCCAAATTACTAACTTCGCCAATTCAAGCCTAATTCTACACCGGACTTCCCAAACCAATTCCGATCACGCTCCTAAGTCACAAATCACCTAACGAAGCTAACCAAATCATAAAAACTCCGATCCGAGCTCATATACAAATAAGTCAACTCTTGGTCAAACCTTTCAAATTCAAACCTTTCAACTGAAACTGTTCTTTCAAATTCATTCCAAATTTTCCTGAAAACCAAAACCAACGATCTACATTAGTCATAATACATAACACGGGGCAAGTCATGCCCGAAAACTGGCGATCAAAGTGCAAAAGCTCAAAACGACCGGTGGGGTCGTTACATCCTCCCCCACTTAAACACACGTTCGTCCTCGAACGTACCCAGAGTTGTCCTATAAGCCAACCAATAGCTGAATAACCTTACCATGCATATAACCGGGGGTGATCCTACGTCACCCTATCTCATATAGGTCCGACAACACATTTGAACTAAAATCACACAATCCAGTCTAGCCCATAAATCATAGAGCCACATCTCACTTTCCGAAATCATACACAAGATCAGAACCTCACATCTATATTCAGAATAAGCCCGAACCAGCTGTAATAACCCATACCTGCAACCTCAGGTGCAATCATATGATATACCACATAACTCAAACACTCACGATAACTTTTATTCACAGCAGCTGCACACAACACCCGAATACCGGTAGAAAACCTCTTATCAACTAAGGTCTTATTCCAATACTTCTATATACTGCCGACGATAAATGAAACACGCAATAATCCGTAACCATTTCTCAGGTCAACCATTCATGAAGCCACTTTCCTTTTGACTAATACTACAGCAGATTTCCGAGCCGAACCTCGATATTATCCTTCCAACAAGCTGAAATCAAATCTGTTCGTATTCATTAATGCCCCCAACGATCACCTCAAATCCAACACACCACTCTGGTGACATGACACATCAATACAGGCCTAAGCCACAACTTGCATAATTCGCGCACCGATAAGAAACGGTCTGAACATACTCAAATCATGAAAATGACCCAAACGAAAGAGTTGTACCTCAAGCTCATCAGTACCATCACAACACAAAGCTGAGACCCCGTCTCACATCATAAAAATAGAACACATGAATCTACCCCGAAAGGTCATATCTCCACGTAGCCTTGCTACAATGCGCGCGATCCTATCCAAACACTGTTACACCTGGAACACCTCAAGTCACTATGCTCAAAATCGACGGCCACGCACAATTTGATGTTTGGAACCCAAGCAAATCATTACACCCACGGTGAAACAAATAACATATGCCACGCAACCCGATAGGACACAACCGATACGCCGTTCACTAAGCATCGCTCACTTACTCTTCCCGCTCGAATCCCACTAAGAGAGCCCAATTGAACCGCACCATATGTGCCTATAACCAACAAATCATAGCACCCCGCAACACAGAAAGGTAACTCATAGATCTCCCCAGATCACTGATAAGCTCAACAACGGTCGAATCAATACCTCCCTCAACAATGCCATTCGGAGCCAACCAAACTGACTCAAGATAGAACACTCACCCACATCAACCTACCAACGAACTCCTTATCAAGGAAACCTGAATATGCTCCTTCCACCTCTATAACTCTGCCGGTGCTATACGATATGATACAAGGCACCAACTCAACACCAAAATCCACAACCTTGCCCGGCGACATGCCCAGCCACAAGAAACACCTCTGAGAAGTCCCTCACCACCGGGACTGAATCAATATGAGGAGCCACAGCACTGACACTCGCCACAAGACCCCAAATAAGAAAGGCAATCCTTCCCAGCCGTCCGCTAGGTCTTTGAAATATAAGACTCTCCCCAATAGGACATAATCTGTCGAACATCGCCACTCAATCCGTGGCATTTTCCGGCATAGCCAACCGCGCCATCTTATCGCAATAGTCCAGAATAACACAACACGGAAACAACCAGTCTACACCCCAATATCATATCCAAAATCTAACATACCAAGCAAAGAAAGATCAACTCGGGCCTCCAAATCCCGATAGTCGCTAAACAGTGCTGATTCACGCGATCTACAATCACAACATAGCCTGAATATGAGAACTTCCTCCGCATCCATACGGCCCATGAATCATCATATCCTATCCCAATTTCGCCGCTCGAATATATGTGCCACACCTCTAATACCCAATCATTCCACGTTAGATACTCTCAAATTCCTCTGTGCCATCCAGCAAACTCGAATATCAGCAGTCGATCCAGCCCGAAAGTGCCGTAATACTACTGAAGTTCCATCAACTTAATCGCATTGCCCTTTTTTCTGAAATCTATACTCTCGTCAAATCATTTCCAAATAAAAACACCATTTTCTTAATCAATCTGAGGCTACCCGCTGTCTAAGAGTGTTATGAACTTCCTTTCAGAACTGAACTGAAACCTCACACACGCAAATCTCGATCCTCCACAACATACCGCATATACCACACCATCCAAGAACAACAGGAAAACTTTTATCTCCCTTCCGAGCCACAGACATCTACGTACTCAACTAGTGAAGAACTTCCATTGATCCTATCTAGACGAAAAAGCATTACACATCCCATACCTCTCATACTCGTAGAAAAATGCACCGCTCCAGCCACGGTAGAAATCAACAAGAACTCTCCCAATTCCGTTTGCACAAATTAAACTACCAGGACTGAATCCTTCTAACTAGACCAAGCTAAGCAAGCCATCAAAGCCCATGAGCATTGCTGCAAAATACTTATAACGGCTCATTACCTCGAACACATACCCAGAATTGATCATATCCTTACCATACCGATTCGGTCTACTATCAAACCATTCCATCTAACTAAATTTCCTTCTGATTCTTTTTGTTTTTCAACTTGATGCTCCCTCTTGCTGTAGTACCACAATCTCTCAATCCGAGGCTCACTACATGAGACCCAAGCACAAGACCACACTGTCTAGGACCCATAAGCCACTGAATACTCTCTCAAATATCACCAAAAACATCACGCTCCCGAATATTTTAATCTGAAGAACTTCCTGCGAATCCGAATCCGTTACCTTTACTTTCCTGATACTGATACATAGAACCCCATAATTAACAGAGAAATACCACAAATCTGAACCTCTTCCAATGCAAACACAATTTCTAACCACACATGCACTTTAAAATACCTGATTGTTTCCTGCAAAATCTTGAACATATTAGAACCATTCTCGAAAGTCATTCACTCTTATTCAAACTACAACTTACCTGACCTAACGAACAGAACCACCCGTGCCTCATTGGCACTACGATACCGCAAAAATGAAATCCTCATCCTAATACACCCAAGCAACTTACTGCTCTATGTACTGAGCATCCTCTACCAACAACAACTTAAGACATCCTGTGATTCCCTTACCCTATGAAGCATAATATAACCTTCGTCAACATCCTCGGTCTCCATTCCCACAAGTCATAACTGATTCACCCGCACGCCTTAACTGGAACCAGCATAGCACCTAACCGTGCAATCGACTACTCACAGTAGACTCCTCCACTTGGCTCGAAGCCACAGATCAAAATACCCTCAATAACTCATAACACTTTTACTCTATTGATGCCACAGTGTCATAGTGAAATTAAACTCAAATCATTTATAAGTTTGTGAAAACACACATCATCTAGTACTGTAAATCTTCTACAAACCTCTCATTCATCCCCGCAAAGTTAAGCCCACTCTCTTAAACGACCCGAAATTTTAAATTTCAACACGTACCCTTCAATTACACATGAGACCTTCTAACATACACATAAGGATCACACCACTTCAGAACACTCCGCAGGAGATAACCCACCTGTTTTGCCTCACTATAACATCTCTGTATACCTTCCACCGCCATACACATTACACAGCCACTTAGTCTTCTTGAGTCTAAACTCGTACCGCAACATAAAACTTACTTCACTCTCGACTGGAAACATGAAAAGATTCTTCACGATCCCATAACTCGGAGCTACACATCCAATCACAATGGAATCATACACTTAATAGTTCATTTATCATCCCGCAGGCCTTCCTCGTCACTTCCAAGTTACATAGATACATCCCGCAATACTAACATACTCATCACATAGCTATTCAACCATCACTTCCCTTAATAGGGACACTGCCGAACATATAAGTTCAAAACACTTACTCACACAATCAGCACCTCAGTGCTCAAGCCATAGGCAAAGATCCGGCCTCAAGTCCCCCAGACTGGCCCAACATCGAACTCATAGAGATCACGTATCGCCCCTTGATCTGGGAATCACAAGCCATCAAGGCACATTTGATACTGAGCGCTCATGCGCGCATACAAACGCGTGGAAGGAATGTCAAGAGTTTCTTTTTAAGCTGAATCAAGGACGCACGATAAGAATTCAAGAATATGACGTTTTCCTAAAGGTTCTGCAGCCTCTCGAGGATAAATACAGACGTCTTCGTACCGATCCGCGAGATTCTACTAAACCTGCTCATGACTCGTGAGACCTAGTAACCTAGGCTCTGATACCAACTTGTCACGACCCAATTCCCATAACCGATCGTGATGACACCTCTCGTGAAGACAAGGATAGCCAGAACAACGCAACACCTCTTTCGAAGCATTTAATTAATATTACCAATTCTAGCACATGCTTAATATAGTCAATAATGCGGAAACAGCGATAAAATTGAAGGAACCCATCCCGACACAGCCCAAACCGGGGTGTCACAAGTCATGAGCATCTATAAGAATGTAATTACATTTGCAAGTCTAGAAATACACTGAACATGAATAATGAATAACATAGAAAGAAAAGGGTGCTACGAACGCTGGCAGTCACCTCGCTAAACTACCACAGCTCTGCCTCCAAACAGCCAATACCCGCTACCGGGTGAATAAATACCTGCAACTGCACACGAGGTGCAGGGAGTAAAGTGAGTACTCCAACTCAGTGAGTAATAAAGGTAAATAACAACTGAGCAGTAAGAAATCACGTAAAGCAACCATCATGATGTACAGAAGCAGGGTACAATCCTTTGAGAAAAACAGTAAGGCTGTGAAATCTTTGGAAATATCTTGGCTTAGTTTAAAGCTCTTTTTAAAATGATCTTTTCAACAGTTACGAAAACGTTTTCAAAACAGTTAGTGCTGATAAGCACAGAAAAATCCGCCCCTCGGGCACTAATACCACAGTATAACAGGTAAAAAGGCAAATAAATATGCAAGATACGCACATATAAGTTCGCCCCTCGGGCAATATCTCAAAACAATACCAGCCCCTCGGGCTCACTCTTAGAAACACTCTCAGCCCCTCGGGCTCTCTCTCTCTCTCTCTCAGATCACTCTCAGAACAGTATCATATAGTAACCGCAGCGGCGCGCAGCCCGATCCATATCTCACTCGGCGTGCAGCCCGATCCATATGGGTACCAGCGCTCACTGTGGGTGTGCAGACTCCGGAGGGACCCCTTACGGCCCAAGCGCAATATCAAGCCACCTCGTGGCATATAAAACAAGGCCTGAATACCTTCTCACATCACACTCGAGACCTGAAAGCCTCCTCACAATACACTTGAGGCCTGAAAGCCTCATCACATAACACTCGAGGCCTGAAAGCCTCCTCACATCACTCACATATATCCTCACATATGGCCCTCGGCCCCACTCAGTCCAGAAAACATCATAAGCCCCTCGGGCATCAATAAAATAGTAGTGCTCAGCCCAAACAACAGNAATATAGCACTGCGATGTGCAAGTCCGGGGTTTCAAACCCTCTGGATATCATTTACAATCATTACTCACCTCGAACCGGTCCAAACTCTAGCCCGCGATGCCTCGCCCGCATGAATCGACCTCCGGATGCTCCAAATCTAGCCTCAATCAGTACATAATCATTAAAATATGCTAAGGGAGCAAAGCCCACTCGAAAGTATCCAAGTTAACATCAAAATCCCGAAATTGCTCAAACCCGGCCCCCGGGCCCACGCTTCGGAATTCGACGAAACTCACAAAATCCGACAACCCATTCAACCACGAGTCCAACCATACCAAAATTACTAAATTACGATAACAATTCGGCCTCCAAATCTTCAAATCTTATTTTCAAATCCCTAGGTCCAAATCCCCAATTTACACCTCAAAAACATATAATCTAGTCGGATTATTCGATGATAATTCAATATTATGGAGTAGAAATGATCACAAGTGACTTACCTCAAGATTTCCCATGATTTCTTGCTCAAAAATCACCCCAAGACGTGTTCTTTCACAAAAAAAACGTCAAAATGAGCCAAAAAAAAACAGAACAGCACTAATACACCCGAATCTGGTCGCTAAAAGTGCCAAATCTGGTCGCTAAAAGGTGCACACCAGATCTGATGCACCAGCAATCTTTAATTTTACTAAAAAGGCTCTAACTCCATCATACAAACTCGGAATTCGATGATTCTTGTTCCTATGAGTCACAAATAATAGTACGAACATAGCCCTTCAATTGAAACTCAATTCGGAGCTCATTTGCTCAGTGTGATACCTATTTCGCTCGTTAAATAATTAACTCATGTTTCGCGTCAAAAACCCAATCGCGACTTGATGAAATTAAACCAAACTTTCCAGATCACTCCTATAATTCATTGCCAAAATTCGGGAAGTCTCGAAATCAAATTTCGATCTCTAGAACTAAAAATGGACCTTTGGATCATTACATGCTTATGCTCAAAACGGCAAAATCTTCCAAAAACTCCTCCAAAACTTATTCGAGCCTCATGGGACCCCGACCAAACATGCCAACACACCCCATAACATCATTCAAACTTGTTCCAACCTTCGGAACGCTCAAAACAACATCAAAACATCGAATCACCCTCGGATTCAAGCCTAAGAATTCCAAAACTTCCAAATTACTCTTTCGATCAAAAACCCGACCAAACGACGTCCGAATGATCTGAAATTTTGCACACACATCACAAATGAAATAACGAAGCTACATCAACTCTCGGAATTCCATTCCGAACCTCGGATCAAAATCTCACCTATCAACCGGAATTCGCCAAATTACTAACTTCGCTAATTCAAGCCTAATTCTACACCGGACTTCAAAAACCAATTCCGATCACGCTCCTAAGTCAAAATCACCTAACGAAGCTAACCAAATCATAAAAACTCCGATCCAAGCTCATATAAAATAAGTCAACTCTTGGTCAAACCTTTCAAATTCAAAGCTTTCAACTGAAACTGTTCTTTCAAATTCATTCCAAATTTTCCTAAGAACCAAAACCAACAATCTACATTAGTCATAATACATAACATGGGGCAAGTCATGCCCGAAAACTGGCGATCAAAGTGCAAAAGCTCAAAATGACCGATAGGGTCGTTGCAATGTTCCTCAACCTCACCCACACCCACAGAACCTCAACATGGAAGTCCCTATGGAGAATATCAACCTCAACCCCCCAGTGGCTCCAAACGTAGAAAATCACATGGAAGAGGAAATGATAGAGCCAATAGATTTGATAGGAGAATCAGTGGTGGAGTTGGGAAACCTAAGCGAGGTAAAGGTCTTTTTATTCAAAGAAAATCAAGAGAAGAAGTATATCCTCTCTTGCCCACAGAATCTTTTCAAGTGTTCAATGTATATTCGCCCACCCACGATCCAACAATGGGGAACAGGGCAATGATCCTTGTACCAACACTGAGGGGGAACTCGAACCCTACCAGGGAAATACTAGAGAATGGTCACAACCCAACCCCAAATGTCAACATGTTTAATCCTACAAATTTTATAATATGGAATATTAGGGGAGGAAATAATGAGGACTTTAGAAGAAACTTCAGGGATCTCATTGACACACACAGGCCATGCATGGTAACACTGCTTGAGACTAGAATGCAATCCCATGCACCACTTCTACACGAGTTTGGATTTTCTGAACTCATTGAGGTACCAGCAGATGGACAAGCTGGAGGCATGGTGCTTCTTTGGGACCATACCAAGGTGACTGTCCAGAATGCTGTGCGTAGAAACCATGGAATACATGCAACAATTGAGGTTCATCCTACTAACCTTAAATGGCTTTTTTCATCTTTATATGCTAGCACTAATACTGTAGATAGAGATATTATGTGTAATAACCTGAAAAATATAGCTGACTCTCATAAGGACTCATGGCTAGTAGGAGGGGATATTAATGATGTGTTTAGTGCTGATGACAAAATTGGTGGGAGACCCCTTAATCGTAGACGTGATTTTAAGCTCTGGGATAATTTGAATAACTATAAACTTCAAGATTTAGGCTATAAATGATGCAAATATACTTGGTCTAATTGTAGGTTTAGTAATAATGACCTAATCTTGGAACGTTTGGATAGGATTTTTGGTAATAATGAATGGATTCAATGTTTTCCAAATGCTTCTATTACTCATCTACCAAAGACCCACTCTGATCACAACCCCCTTCTTATTAATCTTATCCCTAAAAAGAGTCGTTTACTTGATAAACCATTCCGACTAGAACCATACTGGTGCAAACACCCTCACTTTAAGACATTAGTTAGAGACTCTTGGTGTAACAACTCTTACAATCAAGCTTTGTCAACCTCTAAGATGTTGTCATTAGTTGGAAAAATATTACCTTTGGAGACCTTTTCAAAAATAAGAGAATCATTCTTGCAAGACTTAAAGGTATCCAAAACTCCCCTTCCTACTATCATAGTAAATTTCTTCAATCCTTAGAACACTCGTTAATTCAAGATTATAACAACATTCTTCGTATTGAGGAAGATTACTTGAAGCTTCGCTCTAGAATTCAAACGAAGGCGACGCTAACACAAAATTCTTCCATATTGTGGCTATCAATAGGAAAAGAATTAACAAGATTAATTTCTTCAAAAATGACCTAGGAATGTGAATTGATAATCCTGAAGATATTATTAACCACACAAAAGACTATTTTGAAAAAGCCTTCACATCTTCTCATATCTGTAGCAATTGGAGACATATTAAAAATGACCCTAGGTGTTTTATTAACTTAGATTTATCCTCCCTTGACGACCCCGTCACTCACTCTGAAATTACAAAAGTCTGTTTCTCCTTTAAACCCTATAAGGCACCCGGGCTTGATGGTCTTCACCCCTTTTTCTTCCAAAACTATTGGAATGTTGTTGGAAATTCTGTCACTAGTCTATGCCAAGAAGTTTTCAAGACTGGCACTATCCCTGGAAATATTAACGATACTTTGCTGTGCCTAATTCCTAAATTCCCTAATGCAAATAACTTAAAAAATTTTAGACTTATAGGGCTTTGTAATACTGTCTATAAAATAATTACTAAGGTCATCTCAACCAGACTGAAATCCTTTCTTAATAATTTAATTAGCCCTTCCCAAAGTAGCTTTCTAAAAAATAGGAAAGCCAGTGATAATGCCATTATCATTCAAGAATTAATTCTTAAAATGAATAAATATCATGGTTATAAACACAACATGATTTTAAGAATTGACTTGGAAAAAGCTTTCGATCATTTAGAATGGTCCTTTGTCTATAGAGCTTTAAGATTTTTCAAATTTCCTCCTAATATTACAAAGCTTATAATGAACTGTGTCTCTTCCAGTAGAATATCCATCTTGGTTAATGGCACAAGAACTAGTTATTTTTTACCAAGTAGAGGTATTCGCCAAGGTCATCCTATGTCTCCATATCTTTTTATCCTTTGTATGGAGATGCTCTCTACCCTCATCAACCATAAAGTTGATCTAGGCTGTTGGGATCCCATTACAATTGGCAACAATAAGCACCATATATCTCATCTATTTTTTGCAGATGACCTAACCCTAATGGCAAAAATTAATGATAAATCTATTGAAGCCATTAATGACTGTCTCAATTCCTTCTGTCACCTATCAGGGCAATCCATTAACAAGGAAAAGTCCAAAATCATTATATCCAAACACTGCCCTAAGCCTACACAAGCTACCCTCTCACAAATCCTTAATATCAAAGTTAGTAATTCTTTCGGAAAATACTTAGGTTTTCCCATTACAAACTCCAAACCCAGGGCCAAAGATTTTCAATTTGTCCTTGACAACATGATTTCTAGACTCAGTACATGGAAATCAAATTTACTAAGCATGGCCGGTAGATGTACCTTAGCAACCTCCTGTCTAAACTCTCTTCCAAATCACCTAATACAATATACCCTTCTACCGGCTAAGATTCTAAGTAAAATCGACAAGATCCAACGAGATTTTATATGGGGTACTAATGGAACCTCAAAAAAACTTTATCTCATTAAATGGGATAATATCACTCAAAACAAAAAGGATGGTGGGTTAGGTATTCATGCTGCAAAAAAGAAAAACCTAGTAAGCCTAGATAACCTAACTTGGAGACTCCTCCAAAATACTCAATCCCCTTGGGCTAAAACAATACTAGGTCTATATGGTACAAGGAAAACACTGAAAAATAATTCCTTTATATGGAATGGTATTGTTCTAGGCTGGGAAATATGTAGCAAAGGGATTACTTGGCTGCCTCATAAGTCCTCAACCTTGAGTGTGTGGAATAATTGTTGGATTCCCAAATTCAACTCTCTCCGTCAATATATTCAGGGTCCTTTAACCCTCCAGGATGAAGCTCTTACCATAAAGGATATATGGAAACAAAATACTTGGGAGTTATCTCATCTTTCAATGACCCTAGAACCCAGAATCATCAAAAAGATAAATGCTACTCAACTCACAAACAAATCCCACGATACTCCAGTTTGGGCATTGAACCCCAATGGTCTTTTCACTAGTAAATCTTGCTACACCCTTTTAGAAAATCAGTTTGATTGCTACAAGGATTACACGTGGATTTGGAAAACAAATTGTCCAAACAAGATAAAATTTCTATTGTGGAAAATCTACCATAATAGACTACAAACAAGAAGCTTCTTAAACCATATTGGCATTAACATAGATCCTATATGTTCTACTTGTAAAACTGATAAGGAAACTATTAATCATATTTTTTTGGAATGCATGGCAGTCCGACAACTATGGTCACACTTAGGAATTGATCCCAAAATTCGGAATGGTGCTATAGATTGGCTAAGTCATATTCGTGATCACAACTCATCTTTTATAAACCCTATTATCACTTGGCATGACCGATTTTCCTTTGTCATTTGGACTATTTGGACTAACAGAAACAACAATTTATAAAATAACTACACGCATTTGGCTAGCCTTCAATGTGCTATTAAATTATCAGTAGAGTTCAAGCTTTTAACTGGAAAAGAAAATATTAGGCCGGAAAAAATTCCTATAAACGTTAACTGGAATAAACCCCCTAGAGGTCTCATCAAACATAATATTGATGGTTCCTTCAATGACGACCGATCACTCTAGGGTTTTGGTGGGGTGTTCAGACGCTACTATGGCCAATGGATAGTTGGCTTTCATGGGAAATCCCCAGGAACATCTGCACTTCAGGCGAAATTAATGGCCCTGAATATTGGCCTGAAAACTGCCATTAGGCAAGGATTTACAAGATTAGAAATAGAAATAGACTCAACCGCTGTTATTAATTGTTTGGAGAATGGAATGATATTACTTAATGATATTATTAATGAGTGCAGGTTGTTAATGGGGCAAGTGAAGGTCCAGGGAATGCATCACATCTTCAGGGAGGCCAACAAGCCAGCACACATGCTGGCTAAAGAAGGACTGAATGACAACAACAACAACAACAGCGATACTAATGTCATCTACTATGCTCCGTATTTTGCAACCAATATCTTGAAATCAGACTATGAAGGAAAGACTTATGCAATTAGGTTCCTTAACAAGGATGTTTGCTCTAGGCTAGCAGCTTTTGGTAACAAAAATATCCTAAGAGACATGTTATTGGTTTGTAATGGCCACGTAGGTAATGCCCCTCTGGGAAATATGAACAACACTATGTCTACTATTTCGTGATATATATATATATATATATAAAATATCCCTGTTTGTCAAAAAAAAAGTTCTCATTTTCTTTTATTTCATTATTAGGTTTGTACCCGGCAACTCTTTCTTAACTTCTTATCAAGATGTTGTCCAAATTTACCTCTTTGTTTGTAGTTTGATGTATCTCAAAATAATTATAGATCTTTTCTTACTATGTTTTATCTTATTCATCTTGAAAACTATTACATAACTCTACTCCCTTTGACATGACATCTATACCGTGGGAAATTCATCAAGATTCCTCTTTCATAATGGGCAAGTAAAGATGATGATGATGAGGTTACTCATAAATCTCTCACGATTATGCAAAAACTGATTGAAGATGATCCGGATGAGAAACAAAGTCTACTCTATATACCTAAATCTGAAATTAGGCAATTAGTTCTAAGTAATTATCTCCTCATTCTTGGATTATAGTATTACAGAGGGATTGTGGAATGGATTCATCAATGTAATAAAGCTTTGGATGATAAAGGATTATGCTAACGAGAAAGGTCAATATGCTAAACTATGGAATGAATGAGGCGAGGTCATAAAGCTTGCAATCATAAAGTCTGAGCCTAATAGGAACCAAGTTGCCAGATTTCTTCGATTTGAGAGGTATTATTATACTTGATTAAAATAGAAAAATAATGACTGATTTTCTTACTTAAATGTAAATATTTGCAGTACAAAATCAAATGGTTAGCTGATTTTACTTGACAAATACATATCAAGGATGATATCATGCAAAGAGAGCATATTTTACAAAAGTGACAATAAAGAGCAGTTGTAGAAGTCTCCCTTTCTTGTTGCTCTATCTCTTAAAAATAATCCAACAGTGGTATCAGCGCCTAATGAGTCTTATAGGATCTATGAGTTCATTAATAGAATAATTTTCAATTCCAATTAGAGATAGAAAGTGGTAGGGAATTAGATAATCTCCCTTTCTTGAGATGCTTAAAAAAAAGACTACGAGGTATAACTTCTTGTTGGGTATATTTTACAATAGGTCTTGAATAAAATGACTAAAATTCATTCTTGTTTCACATTTTCTGGGTCATAGACTTCAAAGATATGAATATGTGATGCAATATTTGGGAGAATATAAGGACAAGAAATTTTATGATGTGTTAGAAAGTATACGTGGGCCTGGTCCGGGCTTCTGGGCTGGTTCTCTACTTTGGGACCGCTAGGACCTGGGCCGTTGGGATCGGGACCGGACCGGTCCCTAGCGGGCCAAACGGTCCCAACGGTTAAAAAATTTTAAAAAAAAAAATCTGCCCATTTGGGCAAAATGGTCGTTGGTTTGCCAAAATAGTCGTTGGCTATTTACAAAATAGTCATTTAACCCCCAACTTTGTTTTAACCCCAAACTTTTTATAATTACTCTGTTTTCCTATTTTCAACTATAAACACCCCCTCATTTTTTTACTTTTCTCACAAAACCATCAATCTCTCTCTAATTTTCTTCTATAATTGCTACTAATGCTTACTTTATTGTTACAATTTGTGAAAAAATTGTGAAGTTGGTGAATTGAAGTCTTCAAGTCTTCAACGATAATCTGTCACGACCCCAAACCCGGATCCGGTCGTGATGGCGCCTCTCGTGAAGACAAGGCCAGCCGACACACTCCCAACTCATCTCAAAGCAATTAAAATAATAAATACTAAGTCATTAACAGAATTAAATCCCAAAATAAGGTAACAAAACGGTTTGCGGAATAAAACACAGCCCGACACAAACCCGGACCCGGTCGTGATGGCACCTCTCGTGAAGACAAGGCCAGCCGACACACTCCCAACTCATCTGAAAGCAATTAAAATAATAAATACTAAGTCATTAACAGAATTAAATTCCAAAATAAGGTAACAAAATGGTTTGCGGAATAAAACACAGTCCGACATCGGGGTGTGACCAGTCATGAGCATCTAAAATAATACTACAAGTCTGAAAGTCTACTCTATTACTACATAACTGAAACCGAAGGAAATAAGATAGAGGGAAAATGCACTGGGCTGCGAATCGCCGTGCAGCTACCTAGTGAATCTCCGGAAATCTGCTGGACAGCTCTCAACCCTCGCTAGCAGGACCTGTAGCGCCCGAATCTGCACACAGGGTTGCAGGGAGTAAAGTGAGTACTCCAACGCAGTGAGTAATAACAATAAATGAAGACTGAGCGATATAAAATCACGTTAAACACAACAACAAGCTATAAGAGGCAGGATAAAATCAGTAAACGCAATTAAACAGTGAAATCCCATAAAGCACCTTTTAAGCAGTTAAACAAATAAAGGAAATGCAGCTAGAAAAGGGAAACACATAAGAACCGCCCCTCGGGCACAATAACAACAGAATCAGCCCCTCGGGCAATATCACAGAACAATACCAGCCCCTCGGGCTATATCTCATATCACAATGGGTACCCGCGCTCACTGGGGGTGTACAGACTCCGGGAGGGGCCCCTTACGGCCCAAGCGCAATATCAAGCCATCTCGTGGCATAATCAAACAGGCCCTCGGCCTCATATCAATCACAAGCCACCTCGTGGCGTACAATCTCAGGCCCTCGACCTCATTATCATAATCAGTATATCACCGTTGCGGCGTGCAGCCCGACCCAAAAGTATCCTCACAACACAGGCCCTCGGCCTTACTTAGTCAGAACCTCATAAGCCCCTCGGGCAACAGTAAACATGATGCTCTGCTCAAAATATCTTTTAAAATATCATTTAAAGGGTTTAAAATGGAGTAAGCATGGCTGAGTTATGAAAAAAGTAAAATATAGTATGACTGAGTGCAAGTATAAAGTCAAAACAGTGAGGAAAATAACAGTAAATATCCCCTAAGGGTCCAAATAGTTGGCATGAAG
This sequence comes from Nicotiana attenuata, assembly GCF_001879085.1. Lineage (NCBI taxonomy): Eukaryota > Viridiplantae > Streptophyta > Magnoliopsida > Solanales > Solanaceae > Nicotiana > Nicotiana attenuata. The sequence goes on from NW_017670401.1 coordinate 364,563, forward strand.
CCCAAATATGGCATTTAGCCTAAAACATAATAATATTAGACAATTTGCAATCAAATACGCAGTAAAACAGTCATTCGGGATGGACCAATTCACAATCCCCGACGGTGCACGAACCCACGCTCGTCATCTAGCGTGTGCGTCACCTCAACATAGCCTAACGCTGTGTAATCCAGGGTTTCATACCCTCAGGAAAATATTTAAAATCATTACTCACCTCAATTCGGCCCAAACTCTAGCTCGCGATGCCTTTGCCCCCCGAATCGGCCTCCGGATGCTCCGAATCTACCAAAATCAGAACGTAATCATCAAAATATGCTACAGGGACAAAGCCCACTCGAATATAATCGAAAAACAACCCAAATCCTAAAATTACCAAAGCCCGAACCCTGGTCCCACATCTCGGAATTCGATAAATTTTATGTCATTAGATTCCTTATCTCCCCACGAGTTCATACATATCAAAAGTTCCAAAATCCGATCACAAATGGTCCTTCAAATTCTCAATCAAAGGCCTAAGTTTCCAAGCCCTAGCTCCTCAAATTTACCTTAATTACAGCTCTAATCCGTGAATTAATACCATAGAAACGAGTTTTCATAGTCCAAGACCTTACCTCAATGAAGTCTCCTTGAATTCCCTCTCCAAAATCGCCCAAAGCTCCAAAATTCGTGTTTAAAAATGGTGAAACCCTTTGAAAATCGCGAAGGAGGAAATATAAACATTCTGACCCAGGATTTTCGCACTTGCGGTCAATCCACCGCATCTGCGGTCCAAGGTACCGCATCTGCAGTTTTCACTTAAGCTCCGCCTTTCCGCATCTGCGATGCCCAATCCGCACCTGTGCCATCGCAGGTGCGGTCACACAACTGCTTCTGCGGTCACAGCCAATCACGCCTCTGGCCGCATCTGCGGCCCCCTTTTCGCTTCTGCAAGACCGCACCTGCGGTCACCTAGCCACAGGTGTGGTTATGACAGCAATTCCAACACTTCAGCTGCCAAACCACTTCCAAACTTCCCATCAACCATCCGAAATCACCCCGAGGCCCCCGGGACCTCAACCAACAGCACAAACACATCCTATACTACTACTCAAACTTATACCAACCTTCAAAACACCCCAAACTATATCAAAACCACCAAAACACATCGAATTCAAGCCTAAGGTTCTAAAATCTTCCGCATTCCGCTTTTGATCAAAAAGTATACCAAAACCACGTCCGAATGACCTGAAATTTTGCGCACACATTCCAAATGACATAACAAAGCTACTGTAACTTCCGGAATTCCATTTCGACCCCTATATCAAAATCTCACCTATCAACCGGAAACGCCAAAACTCAACTTCGCCAATTCAAGCCTAAATCTACTCCGGACCTCCAAAACACATTCCGATCACGCTCCTAAGTCCAAAATCATCTCTCAAAGCTATCCGAACCATCGAAATTCACATCCAAGCCCTCTAACACACAAGTCAACATTCGGTTGACTTTTCCAACTTAAGTTTTCTTAAAAGAGACTAAGTGCCTCAAACCTTACCAGAACCTTTCCGAACCCAAGCCAACCAATCCGATCACACATAGAATTGATAAACAAAGCAAATAGAAGCAGAAATGGGGGAAACAGAGCGGTAAATCATGAAATGACTGGCCGGGTCGTTACATAATCAATTTTCAACAAGTTGTTCATCAATTCGGTAAACTCGTTCCAACTCTTAAGTTTTAATATTATAGTTTTTTATTTTATTTATTTTTTATTATTTGATTAATTAATATGGCTTCCTTAAAAAAACTTTTTGTTAAAAATAAGGGAAAACATAAGAGTGGCGAATTTAGTGGTCAATCTTTTCCTCCTCCACTACCCCCGGCTCCCCAAACCAAACCCCATAATCCTTCCTATACCTGCTATTCTTGATAGCGATAATAGTTTATTATAATTTACTAGAGAGTCAATTTTTCCATAATGTTGGAGCCGGTGAACTATTAGACCATGGATTAATGAATGCTCTTTATTCTAATCCAACTATTTATGAAAATAATGAGGAGGAAATAGATTATGATGAAACTCAACCGGATGGCGATACACCCACTAGTCCTGCTCCTGAAGTTAACCCAACTAGTAATAACCCTGCTAATCCAAATAATGCCCCATCTGATATTCCTGTTACCGCCCCTACTTTTTCTAGACAACCTACCAAACGGACGGAAACATCTTCTGTTTGGCCATTTTTTACTCAACTAATTTAAGAAAATAAGGCTAAGTGTAAAACTTGTGGCACGGAGTTAAAAATTAAATACTTTCAGTCGCGGGGTCGTGGGGGGGAGGGGGGAGGGGGGAGGGAACTTTGGCTAGACACATATTAAAACACATTCAAGATATAGTCAGATATCTTCGTCTGAAAGCTTTGGCCGAGGGGAAAAGTGTACCTCCTAGTCAGGCTGACCCTAGTACTGGTTCAAATCAATTTCAACCGGGAATTAACACTGTTACCGATCGTATTTTATATTATGATCCAAAAAAAGATCGGAAAGAATTGGCAAAAATGGTTACTGTTATGTGCTTACCCTATAGTTTTCCTTCTGACCCTAACTTTGTATTAGAAAATTTTTAATCCTACTTATAAAGGTTTTCCTTGCACAACCGTAAAGAGGAATATTTATAAATATAAACATGAATATGAACAATATTTGTGCTATTTATTTACTCATATAAATTGTCGTGTTGCTATTACAACTGATATTGGTAAAAGTGGTAACGATTGTGATTACTTTACTGTTACCGGTCATTGGATTGATGAGGATTAGATAATGCAAAAGCGCATTATTGCTTATAGAATAATTAATATTAATTCACGTCACACTGGGCAGTTTATTCCTAGCACAGTTACGGATATTTGTATTTATTTTTGCATTAGTGATAAAATAATATCAGTTTCAATGGATAATGCTACAAGTAACACAAATGCTATAGTTTTGCTTATCACTACACTAAGTCCTGCATTTAGTAACATTTTTCATGTTAGATGTATTTGTCATATTTACCATTTAATTGTGGGCGATGGTATGAGGATTTTAAATATTGAAATGGAAAAGGTTAAAATGGCTCTTAATTGGCTTTTTTATTCAAACCGTAGAAGTAGACTTAGAGAATATTTTAAAAGATGCGATGAATTTGGCCTAAGAGAAAGAAAGATTCCTAAACTTTTTCCAGCTAGATGGAATTACATGTATGAAAATATAGTTTTTGCATATGAATATAGAAACCCCCTCAACGTTCAATGCTCATGTAAGTGATGACGATGAGCACCTTACAAATGCGGATTGGGCTAATGTTAAAATGCTTGTAGATTTTTTAGAAAAATTTCATATTGCTACAATAAATTTCT
>NW_017670401.1:367962-447722 GCF_001879085.1 Nicotiana attenuata
CGCTCTTCCGATCTATTTTATATTGCTACAAATAAATTTTCTGGGCAATATTATCCTACTATTTCTAACTGTTTAGTTTATATTACAGAACTTGCAAATTTGTTTGCTCATTTTTCAGAGGGCAGGGAAATTTATAAACTTGTTATTGATTCTATGAGAAAAAAATTTTAAAAATGTTTTTTTCCCTATTCCCCCTATTTATGGTGTTGCTGCTTTGTTAAATCCTTCTATGAAAGGTCCTCAATTTTGGTATGAAACTGTTTATAAAAGTTTAGCACTTGAAGATGAGGAGTTGTCTCAACTTCCGAAAGCAATAGCCTCAATTAGAATAAATGCTCAAACTATTTAAAATGCTTATCAAGTTGCATTAGATCATGCTAGACCAAATGTTCCAACTCCTTCTTCTTCTGATTCTCAACCATCTAAAAGAACTGCGGGCGTAAGAGCACTTAGTGCTTGAGCGGGGTTTAGGGGTTCTCAAGGTTCTAGTAGTAGTGATTTTTCACAACTAAATGAGCTTGAAGTTTATGTGTCGCAGGGAATTGAAGAAGTTAATCCCGACGGCGCTCATTTAATCTTCTAGAATGGTGGAAGGACAAAGAAAAATACTTTCCGGTTCTTTCAAGGATGGCCCGAGACATTTTAACTATTCAAGCTTCAACAGTGGAATCAGAGAGCGCTTTGAGTCAAGCAAGACGTCAACTCGGTGATATAAAGCGTTTATGATGGAGATCTTGGAAAAATCAGTACTTTTCAGAGATTGGATCCGTTCGGAAAGAAGAAATTTTGGACTTGCTGAATCACAACCAGAGGAAGACAAGCTTACGAAGAAATGCTAGCTGAACTTGCGGAGGATGCTGCTTCACTCGGAAGCGGCGATGGCCAAGCTACTTTTCCGCCACCACCAACGAAAATTCCTCCAGGCCTTGATGGATTTATGATGTTTTTAAGAGATACCATGTAACTTGTATGAATAAAAATTAGTATGTATTATGTAATTTATATTTTGGCACATCTTGATTAGTTTCTTTTTCTTCTCAATGGTGGTATTAGCATCTTCTTGTGCTCATTCCACAGGGGAGGAAGACTAAAAAAGATATTGCCTTATTTTTTTAATGCTATAATAAAATTACAAGGCATTGCTTTTGAATATCTCTTTACAAAATTTTTGTCTTTAGACTTTAAATTTGAATTAAAAAATTTAGGTCACAATTCTATAATAAAATTTACAAGGCATTTCCTTAGATATTTTTTTATCATCTTTTTGTCTCTAATTTCTATTTTATTTTATTTTTTAAAAATATCCATTGGACCCACTTAACCCGCGTGCCGGGACAGTTTAGCCCGGGACCATGAGTTCGTGGCCCGGTCCCGGGCCGGTTCCTATAAAAAGATCATTTGGACCTGTATCGTTTGGCCCATTTAATTTGGGACCGGCCCGGGACTCTAACATTTGGACCGGCCCACTTGGCCCGTTTAGGCCCAGGACCGGCCCACATGCCAGCCTTAGTTCATACTTGGTGAGGATGCACATAGAAAAGAGCTTGAAAAACAATTCATTTATTTTCAAACCGACCCATTGACTATCTATTATTTGATTGAGTAATCCTTGTGCATTCAACAAGCTTGCACAATGGTGTAAAAATATTCTTGTCGAGGACCACATTGCTGTAAAAATCAATTATGTTCTCGTTGACACTCCCTGTATCCTCGTCACATCAACATATGGTTTGACTCCATCCTTGGAGAAACTATTACAATCACAAGCCTAATTAGATGTAGGGAAATGAACTTACATTGTCACGTCCCGATCTTGGGGAGTTGGGCCGGCGCTCAACCGAGGTAACCCGGTCAAGCAAGCATGCCTAGTGCCTACCAACCAACTTTTTCATGATTAATTCAAGAATAAATACGAAGAAATAATCAAACAAGAGGATAAAATGTACAATGCCAATTTCATTGATCAGGAAATTTCGTCTATAGAAGGCAAAATAATACAAGTCCGTAGTTTGTGAGTGAAATCAACTGACAAGAACAACGCTAATAGTTTTTTCCCCATTCAAAACACGACCCATAGTATGTCTACAGAGCCTTTAAATAATATGAGAATAGTATGAAAATGCCGGTGACAAGGACCCGACTATACCTCAAAATATTATACAAGTATCAATACAAAGATAAGGACCCAATATAGAGTAGGACTCATCGAATCAACTGAGAAGATGGTACACCTATCAAGAACCTATGATGCCTACAACGGAACCACCTGCATCCATTAAAGATATAGTGTCACCGAAAAAAAGGGACGTTAGTACATATGAACTAGTATTAGTATGTAAGCTAAGCACCCTCACATGGAATAGAATACCAATATAAGGAGATATAATCATGAGAATATGGAGTAAATCAAGAGTAATTAAAATTCCATGTTAAAACATAAAAAAACAAAGGTAACATAAGTAAAATCCTCAAATAGACATTATCAATTCGGTTGGGAGATCATTAGCTACCGATACACCACCATGCACGTGGCATGGAGTCCGATCTCAGCTCGATTGGCTGAGCTGTCTCACCACGATGTGTGTGGTTCAACATGATAATATGAATCTAATATAATAACAGGAAGGACATACCACATGCTCGTTCCATGAGGTCTGATCTCGGCTCAGTCTACTGAGTCCGATCTCGGCTCGATATGCTGAGCCATCTCACCATGATGTATGTGGTTCGTCATAAAAATATAAAAAAGGAACCATTATGTGCGCGGCATCGTGTCCATCTCTGCTCGATCGGCTAAGATGTTTCCCCACAACGTCGTGTGGGTCGACATGGGAGCATGGACTGATGCTAGCAATAAGTTCATCCCAATCAAAGGGAATAATCTCATCATAGTTGTAACGACCCGACCGGTCGTTTTGCTTTCTAGAACCCCGTTCACCTGAATAAGACTTTCCGTGCTTGTTTTTACTGATTTATAACTTGCGGGGATGGTTAGTTCGGGATTTGGAAGAGTTTGGGTTGAAATCGGAACACTTGGTTCCTTAAGGTTGGCCTTTCAGGCCAAGTTTGACTTCGATCAACATTTTGATTAAACGACCTCAAAATTGGGATTTGACGGTTCCAACAGGTTTGTATGATGATTTCGGACTTGGGTGTATGTTCGTATTGGGTTTTGGATGACTCGGGAGCATTTTGGCGCATAATAGTGAAAGTTGGGTTTTGAAGGTTTTTAAAAGTTCTTTAAATTTGGTTTAGAGAGTGTTTTGATGATATTGCGCTAGCGCGCAACGGCTGATGAAAAGCCAGCAACTTGTTACGATTCAGTTTTGTAGGTCCGGACGGAATTCTGAGACCGCAAATAGATCCGTAATGTCATTTCAGACTTGCACGCAAAATTTGGTGTCATTCCGAGTAGTATAAGTACGTTTCGGCGCATTGGAAGCAAATTGAAGAACTTGAAGTTCATAAGTTTGAATCAATTGGTTTAGGGTGTGATTCCTAGTTTTAATGTTGTTTCGGGCATTTCGAGGGTTCGAGCGAGTCCGTTTTATCATTCCAAACTTGTGGGTATGTTCGGGCGGGGCCCCGAGCGTCAATCAGACGAAGCTCAGACTAAGTTGGAAAATTGAGCAAGAGCTGAATGCCCAGCTTCTGTCATAACCAAACCTACGGTTGGTCAGCCGCAGATGCAAGCACGCAGGTGCGGGCCCTGACTCGCAGATTCGGCCAAGGGTGGGCAGCCCAGAACCGCAGATGCGGCCCTTCCTCCGCAGAAGCGGTGGCCTTCCGCATAAGCGGCCCCAGCCGGCCCAGTGAATTTCCGTAGAAGCGGACCATTGTCCGCAGATGCGTGGGCGCAGGTGCGGCCCATGACCGCAGGTGCGGAAATCACTGAAGGCAGTGGCCTTAATTTAATACGGGCCTTAGACGTTTTTGACTCATTTTCACTCCATTGTTGGGCGATTTAGATCTTCTTGAGAGGGGTTTTTCACCAAGCTTTTGGAGGTAAGTAATTCCTACTATTTGTGAGTTAATTACCTAGATTTTGGGTAGATTAACATGTAAAGATTAGTGAAAATTATGGGATTAGAGGAAAAACCTAGGGTTTGTCAAGAATGAGATTTTTACCACGAAATTGACCATTAAACTTAGTGATAATCATATATTTATGTTCCTTAGGTTATGGGTAACAACTTCCTTCGAAAATTTCCAGAATCCGGGCACGTGGGATGGGGGTGAATTTTAGGAATCTTACCTTTGGGGTTGGATAATCACTTTAATAGCTAGAATATAAACTTGTGAACCTATAATGATTGGTTTTTACACTATTTGAATAGTTTCGGATTGTTCGGCTCCGGTTTGAGGGTTTGAGCACATTCTTGAGTTGGAAGTAGGCTCGAAACGAGGTAAGTCTCTTTTCTAACCTTGTAAGAGGGAAATTTCCCCATAGGTGAACTTAATTAGTATATGATTAATTGTGGGGGCTACGTACGCACGAAGTGACGAGAGTCCATACATAGCTACTATTCTTGTTATGTCCGGGTAGGCTTACATTATGCTTTGTGGGTACCGCTATATGATTATATTTGTTGATTTGCATTGAATGGAATTAAGTTGAGGATTTCATGATTTCAAAGATTTCAAGAAAATTATTATTTTGAAAAGAGTTGAGGAAACATTACGTTATATTTATATTTAACCGTGTCACAAGTATATTCCGCGAGCGGGGTGATTATTTCCACTACTCTCATGGGAGCGGGTCGTTCGCCTCAGCAGGTTAATAAATGTATCTATGGTTCGGGTCGTTCGACCCTCGGTAGTGCACAGTTTACTTTTATGTGAGATCAGGCTGAACGTCCTTGATGGTATTTGTATGTGATAATAGAACCGGAACTCCTTATAATTCTTATGATTTGTTGCTTGAAATGTCACTTGTTTTAAATGAGGAAAGTGCCTTGATTTCTTAATTTGATGAAAGGATTTTTAGTATCATTCTTGTTTGAGCTTGTTGTTAACTACTTACACTGTGATTTAAAATATTGAACTTCATATTATTATATTGCTAGCCCTAGTAAGTGTCGGAGTCGACCCCTTGTCACTACTTCTTCGAGGTTAGGCGAGATACTTACTGGGTACATATTTTTTTGTACTCACGCTACACTTCTGTACTTGATTGTACAGGCTTTGAGGCAGGTGCATCTGGCCATCAGTCCGGCACGTAGATTTGACTCCTCAGCTTGAGACTTCCCGGTAAGCTGCCCTTTTGAGGATAGTATGGTTTTGTATATTCTACTAGATTTCCCACACACTTGTGACACCAGGTCTTGGCACACACATTAGGAGACTTATGATATTTGGTTTACTTTTATGATTTAAATTCGTATTTATTACTTCCATTTAATTATGCTTAAATTTTAAACTCCTAATTTCTTTATCAATAAGGAGAAGTTATCACGTTCCAATTGCTTAATAGAGGATTCACTAGTTGATTAGTGTTGGCTTGCCTAACAACGGTGTTGGGGGCCATCACGGCATAATATAAAATTTGGGTCGTGACATTAGTGCAATGAGGATTCGTCCCCCAATCATCTCCTACACCAGCACGTGTAGTTTCGGGCTTAGGCCTTTACAACCCACCCCTCCTCAGTGATCTAACGATACTCCCATAAATATTTTTTATATATAAAAGTAAATATATTCACCTTATAGTTTTTCATAGGAGAAATACATAAGTACTCACCTATCCTATGGCCCAAATCCCCCTTACACACAATCTGTGGATGATAATAATATTACACACGCAACCTTTATAAAGTGTAGCCAGTACACTCAACTTTTTTCTTGACCAGCTGTGAGGTCACGCGCCAAACAAAAAAGAAACAAAGCCCCCTCCCCTCATCTTCTTCTGACCCCCCATACCCGTCGACCTCCTCCTCTAAACTCCAACAGCCATGGCAAATCCCCACGAGAACAAAATATTAACATGAATTTTCACCATTTTTTTAGTCTATAAAATTTTCACCATTTTTTAGTTTCTTGGTTTTTTTTGTTTTGTTTGTTGTGGAATCACCATTGTTACCGATGGATTTGCCACTGTAACAGTGGCCGAAAAATAGAGGTCAACATTGTTTGCCTTTTTTTAACCAAACGAGACCAAATTTGAACGAAGAACACCAGCTTGCCGAAAGATCTTATAGCCCCACCCACGCGGAGAAGATCTGAGCTCGTCGACCATGAACTGACAGTTGAACTAATGACCTGGAAATGGAGTTCTCGGCTTGTTGCTTGAGGTTGTTGCTGGTATGACGAGTTATGGCTGACATCTTCTTAAAGGAGATGCAAGAGGGAGGAGATGAGGAGGTTGCGGTTGTCGCTGGATTCCGGGGACGATAAGGGCTCCAAATAGGGAAGAAGGGCCTGGATATCTTTTAATTTTCATTTAACTATTAAATTAACAAAAATAAGGGGATAAATAAGATTTAGACATGTGTTCTTGTATAAGGACTTGGACAGATAATGCATTGGTTTGACGCGCCCATTTTATTTGTTAAACACGCGCGTGCTATCTGGAAAAAGTAGTGTATATTAGGTACAATTTTAAAAAGTTGCGTGTGTAATATGATATATGTCCTCAGAAGTGTGTAAGGGGAATTTGGGCCATAGGTTAGGTGGGTACTTATGAATTTTGCCTTTTTCATAAAATCTTTCGTTTCATTGGCACTCTTGGCCATGCATGATAATCTTCATTCTTGTCACAATGGCTACATATCAAATGTTTTCTTTCTTTTCATAAATGTATTGAATCATAGGAAATCATAAAAATTCAAATCATTGGAAGGCCATTACTTTATATTCATGTGCATATGACATATCAAAAGAAAACGCTACAACATTTTCAAAGAAAAGAGAATTGGCATGGCAATTAAGAAATATTTAGAGTATGATGAGAATTTGGTAGTTCCAACATTGAAACGTTATGGCTATAAACACATAAGTATATGAAGCTTAAACATTTAACATAAAATTCAAAGAGTAGGGCATAATGGCGGCAAATATTTTCCCAAATGAGAGATATATAATAGAGGCAATTGGAATATGACTTGAGTACATAAATATTTGGGTAATTCAGTCATTAGAAGCAATTCAGAACAATAGAATTAAGAACTTGAACAAACCATGCTTGGAGTTCAAAGTGAAATCATGAAATCCGGTTCTATGGAGGGAGTTTAGCCAACATACCTCAAATTCGGCCCTTAATGATACTATAATGATCCACTATACTAAGCAACTTCAATCTACAATAACATCAAATGGGACCAATATTAGTAACAAATTCTATAATTTAGGTCATTTAGGCACTTTATCAAACACCTAGTACGCATAAATCTCTACAACTCTTAATCGTAGAACTTGTGCATCCAACTACTACCATTTACCAATAATTTATCTCACTATCATCTTTAAGTAATTTATAACTTCCAACATCACATGCATGTCCAACCAACCACACCAAACCAACAAAATTCTATCAAATAATCACCCTTCAATCTCTACAATGGCTATGAATTTAAATTGTAAACTTATGGCTTCCAATCACCATCCCATAAGTTCTAATACTTAATTCATACTTGTACATTCATCTAAGTGTAAGGGTGTAGGATTACCTTTTGGAATAAATCTTGCAAAATCCTCCTTTGAGTTCTTGAAGAAATTTCTTGAAAACCTAATGATTTCACAATGCATATAGTTAGTTCTAGTGTAAAATTCATGGAATAAAGTACCAAACTAGTGGGGATTACTCACCTTGAAGGCAGGAGGAGTTAGGGGTCTTAAGAGAGAGGAGAGGAGCTCCAAAAACCGGCTAAGTTAAATGGGAGAAGTGAGCTCCCGAAATAGCCCTTTTAAAAATAATGATGACCGTACGTACCTACGCACGCGTCCTGCGTACCTACGCAATAATCAAATCCCTAAAGCCCTCATTTGTTCCCCATTCTGTTTTCACCTATGCATGTTGCGTAGCTCTCATGCATAGCTACGAAACTGTGTGGCTGCACAGCTACCTTCCGGTAAAAGGACCATAACATTTTGTAGGGATCCTCGAATAACGAACAGTTTAAAGCATTGAAAATTAAACTTGTAGAACTTTCATTTTATAGGTAGTACATCACATAGATCTTTATATCATGGGAGTTTTGATCATTTAAAATCAAGTCTTGTGCAAACTAACTTAAAACTTTAATCTATTTCCTAGTTCCCAACTTGGCTTAGTTCTAGGGCCCTCCTTAGATCCTAAACCACATCCAACACACCTCCTACATTTATTATCATGATCATCTAAGTTATTATAATGTAAAATCTCTTGCGGAAGGCAAAGCGGAAATTAAGCGACTCACGGGCGTGCATTATGGCCACATACTTACAGGATATTTGAGCGGCCATACATACATACTTGAAAAAAGGGTGCTTAAGATCAACCTTATGCACCCAATTATTAAGGATCTTCAGTCGAGAGTAGCAAAGGATCCAAAGATATATTTGAATATGTCTTTCAAATCTTAAAATGATGAATTGTTCTTTAACTAGTATATCTCTTTGTGTCACGACCCAAAACTCAATCCGTCGTGATGGCGCCTATCGTGGAACTAGGCCAGCCTCAACCCAACACAATCCAAAATCATAATACTAAAATTAAAACATTCATGGGAAAACTTTTATCGCTTAAATAAACTGTTTAAAACATAAGGCAAAAATCATATCACAATACAACCAGCCCAAAACCAGGGTGTCACGGAGTACATGAGCGTCTGGAGAAATAGCATAGTCTACTACAATGTTTACTGAAACACAACTAGAATAGAGATGGAGGGTCAAGGCCTGTGAATGCCATGCAGATACCTCAACAATCTCCAAAGCCTGCATCCTCGATCAATAACTGCCACTGGGACTGAAAATGCTTGGATCTGCACACAAGGTGCAGGGGGGTAACGTGAGTACACCAACTCAGTAAGTAAAAAGTCCAAACTATGGAGTGATAGGTAGTGACGAACGTAACTTCAACATGAAATAGAAATAAACTGTGGAGAAAAATAGGCATGATATCACTTCGGGAGTACAGCTCAACAGTAAAATAAACATAGATATGTGCAATATAAAACATCTCCAGGGAAATCCATCCTGGAACATAATCATCGCTAACTATAAGTCACTCGATACCGAGGTAAAGGGTAATCCAACCCTGTGGAGAAATCCATCTCCAGATATCAATGCTTCGAACAAATCCATGTTCGGGGAAATTTATCCCTCAAATATCAACTATGCTCACTGGGGGTGTGTTACAAACTCCTGAGGGGATCCTACAGCCCAAGCGCTATCATAATCGTCAACATAACCGTTGCGCGTGCAGCCCGATCCCATAACTGTCACTCATAATTAGGTTCTCGGCCTCACTCAGTCATCACTCTCCAGTCTCACACACACGGGCTCACAATGCCATGAAACTAGCCCGAAACCATGGTATGATGTGCCAAATAACAACAACTGAGAGACATGATATGATATTCATAAATAGGACTGAGTACAGAATATCAATGAATCTAATGACATGACAACAAGAAATGACCACTCGGGTCTCAACAGTATCGGCGTGAAGCCCTAACAGGATAGCTAGCATGATTTGCTGCACATTTACCTAATCACATGATAGAAACAAGGATGTCAGCAAGAAAGAGTCACTACGCGGTGCCACCGAATGAACCAAGCCACAGTTCTCACGGTGCACGCCCGTCACTTGGCATGTGCGTCACCTCAAGTCTATCATATAGCACATAGCTCAAGGTTTCGAACCCTCAGAACCAAGTTTGGAAGCGTTACTTACCTCAACCAAGCCAAGATCCTACTCCCCTATGCCTTTGCCCCTCAAATCGACCTCCGAATGCTCTAAATCTAGCCATAAACAACTCGATACAATCAACACGAGCTAAAAGACTCAATCCCATAAGAAGGTACTAAGCTTTAGGACAAAAGTCAAAAAGTCAACTCAAAAGTCAGGCCCGGGGCCCACGTCTCAAAATCCAAACAAAGTCACAAAATCCGACAACCCATTCGATTACGAGACTAACCATACTAGTTTCACTCAATTCTGACTTCGAATCGTCTTCCAAATCCCAAAAGTTCATTTTATGAAACTCCATAAATTTTCCCCAAATTCTATCCCAAATTACAAATCAAATGATGAAATCAATGATAGATTCATGATTATTAGCCAAAACCGAGTTAGAATTACTTACCCCAATGATTTCCTTGAAAAAATCCCGAAAATTCGCCTCAAACAGAGCTCCCAAAGTCCAAGATGTGAAATAAAACCCTAAACCTCGTTTATATAGTGCTCTCTGAACTTCCAGTCCGCGGTCCGCATATTTCTCACCGCGGCCGTACAATCACTACTGCGGTCCGCGTAATTCCATCGCGGTCACGAGTCCTGAGCCAACCTCTACCGCGGTCCGCGTGATTCCCACAGCGATCGCGAATCCTGAATCAACTCCTTCCGCGGTCCACGAAGTTCCCATCGCGACCGCATTCTCCTACCACGGTCCGCGTAATCCATACCGCGGCCGCACTTCCAATGATCCGAGACCTGCAACTTTCCGACACCAGATATCAGGTATTTTTCCAACTCCCAAGGCTAAATAGTGATCCGATAACCACTTGAAACTCACCCGAGGCCATCGGGACCTCGACCAAGCACACCAACACATCCCCTAACATCATTCGAACTTAGTCGAACCTTCAAATCACTCAAACCAACGTCAAAACACCAAATCACACTCGAATTCAAGCCTAAGAACTTCTAAGTCTCCAAATTCCACGATGCAGAAACTTATCATATCACGTCCGAATGACCTCGAATTTTTCCCACAAGTCACAAATGACACTATGAACCTACTCCAACTTCCGGAATTCCATTCCGACCCTGATATCAAATTTTCCACTGCCGGCCCAAAATTGCCGAATTTCCACTTTCGTCAATTTATGCCTAATTCTACCACAGACCTCCAAATCACATTCCGGATGCACTTCTAAGTCCAAAATCACCTAAAGAAGCTAATGGAACCATCAGAATCCCATCCGAGGTCGTTTACACATAAGTCAACATCCGATTGACTTTTTCCAACTTAAGCTTCTAAATAGGATGCTAAGTGCCTCATTCCACTCCAAAACCACTCTGGACCCGAATCACCCAACACGATACGATAAAACACAGTTGAACAACATAGAAGAAAGTAGAAATGCGGGAGACAGACCTATGACTCATGAAACGACCAGCCGGGTCGTTATATTCTCCCCCTCTTAAACAAACGTTCATCCTCGAACAAGTCTAGAAACATACCTGAAGCCTCAAACAGGTGTGGATATCTGCTCCGCATCTCCCGCTCGGTCCCCCAAGTAGCCTCCTCCACGGGCCAACCTCTTCACTACACTTTCACGGAAGCTATATCCTTTGATCTCAACTTTCGGACCTGCCGCTCCAAAATAGCAACTGGCTCCACATCATAAGTCAAATCACCGTCTAACTGAACCGTGTTGAAATCCAAAACATGAGACGGATCGCCGATATACTTTCGGAGCATGGAAACATGAAATACCGGATGCACCCCCGACAAGCTAGGTGGCAAGGCAAGCTCATAAGCCACATCCCCAACCCTACGAAGTGCCTCAAAAGGCCCAATGAATCGAGGGCTCAACTTGCCGTTCTTTCCAAATCTCATAACACCCTTCATGGGCGAAACCTTCAGTAGGACCTTTTCTCTAACCATATTAGACACATCCCGAACCTTTCTATGAGCATAATTCTTTTGCCTTGACTGTGCTGTACGAAGCTGCTCTAGGATCACTTTCACCTTGTCCAAAGCATCCTACACTAAATCTGTACCCAAAAGTCTAGCCTCGTCCGGCTCAAACCATCCCACTGGAGACCTACACCGCCTCCCATACAAAGCCTCATATGGAGCCATATGAATACTCGACTGATAACTGTTGTTGTAAGCAAACTCCGCGAGCGGCAGAAACTGGTCCCATGAACCACCAAAAGTCAATAACACACGCACGTAACATGTCCACCAAAATCAAAATAGTGCGCTCGGACTGCCTGTCCGTCTGAGGATGAAATGCGGTGCTCAGCTCCACCTGAATGCCTATCTCTCGTTGTACGGCCCTCCAGAACTGCGATGTAAACTGCGTACCTCTATCTGAAATGATGGAAACCGAGACACCATGTAGGCGAACAATCTCTCGGATATAAATCTCAGCCAACCGCTCTGAAGAATAGGTAGTACACACAGGGAGTCTAAGTATGAAATCCATGGTGATCCGCTTCCACTTCCACTCTGGAATATCTATCTGCTGAAGCAAGCCACCCGCTCTCTGATGCTCATATTTCACCTGCTAACAATTGAGGCACCGAGCCCCAAACCCCACTATATCTTTCTTCATCTCCTCCACCTATAGTGCTGCGTCAAATCCTGGTACATCTTTGCGGCACCCGGATGGATGGAATACCGTGAGCTGTGGGACTCCTCTAGAATCAATTCTCGAAGCTCATCTACATTGGGCACGCATATCCGGTCCTGCATCCTCAATACCCCATCATCACCAATAATCACATCCCTAACATCGCTGCGCTGAACTCTATCCTTGAGGACTAACAAATGAGGATCATCTTACTGGCGCTCTCTGATACGATCAAACAAGGAAGACCGAGAAACCACACAAGCTAGGTCCGAGTGGGCTCCGAAATATCCAGCCTCACAAACCGATTAGCCAAAGCCTGAACATCAACTGCAAGAGGTCTCTCACTAATAGGAACAAATGCAAGACTGCACATACTCACTGCCTTCCTACTCAAGGCATCGGCCACTACATTGGCCTTCCCCGGATGATACAGAATAGTAATATCATAGTCCTTTTGTAGCTCCAACCACCTTCGCTGCCTCAAATTGAGATCCTTTTGCTTGAACAAGTGCTAGAGGCTACGATGATCAGTAAATACCTCACAAGACACACCATATAGATAATGCCTCCAAATCTTCAACACGTGAACAATGGATGCCAACTCCAAATCACGGACAGGGTAGTTCTTCTCATGGGGATTCAATTGATGAGAAGCATAAGCAATCACTCTACCCTCCTGCATCAACACACACCCAATGCCGATTCGAGAAGCATCACAATACACCGTATAAGAACCTGAAGCTTATGGCAAAACTAGCACTGGAGTTGTGGTCAAGGCAGCCTTGAGCTTCTGAAAGATCGCCTCACACTCATCTGACCACCTAAAAGGAGCACCATTTTGGGTCAATTTGGTCAAGGGTGATGCAATAGATAAAAATCCCTAAACGAACCGACGGTAATAACCCGCCAACCCAAGGAAGCTACAAATCTCTGTGGCTGAGAACGATTTGGGCTAACTCTCGACCGCCTCTATCTTCTTCGGATTAACCTGAAGACCCTCACTGGACACCACATGTCCCAAGAACACCATTGAACTGGCCAAAACTCACACTTGGCGAACTTTGCATAAAGCTTCTCCTCCCTCAACCGCTGCAATACCACTCTCAAATGCTCTGCGTGTTCCTCCGGGCTACGAGAGTACACCAAGATATCATCAATGAATAAAATAACAAACGAGTCAAGATAAGGCTGAAACACGTTATTCATCAAATGCATGAACGCTGCTGGGGCATTGGTCAGCCCAAAAGACATAACAAGGAACTCATAATGACCGTATCGGGTCCTGAAAGCTGTCATAAGAATGTTCGAGTCCCTGATCTTCAAATGGTGATACCCTAACCTGAGATCAATCTTGGAGAACACCCTCGCCCCCTGAAGCTGGTCAAATAAATCATCAATACGAGGCAAAGGATACTTGTTCCTGATTGTGACCTTGTTCAAAAGCCTGTAATCAATGCACAT
This sequence comes from Nicotiana attenuata, assembly GCF_001879085.1. Taxonomy (NCBI): domain Eukaryota; kingdom Viridiplantae; phylum Streptophyta; class Magnoliopsida; order Solanales; family Solanaceae; genus Nicotiana; species Nicotiana attenuata. The sequence continues at coordinate 381,931 of NW_017670401.1, forward strand.
TCTCATAGTGCCATCCTTCTTCTTCATAAATAGAACAGGCGCACCCCAAGGTGACACACTACGCCTGATAAACCCCTTCTCAAGGAGTTCCTGAAGCTGCTCCTTCAATTTCTTTAACTCCGTCGGTGCCATACGATACGGTGGAATATAAATGGGATGAGTGCCCGGCCAAATCAATACTGAAGTCAATATCCATGTCCGGTGGCATGCTCGGTAGGTCTGCAGGAAACACATCCGAAAAGTCCCTCACTGCCGGGACTGAATCAATGGAAGGACTCTCTACACTGACATCCCTCACAAAGGCCAGATAAGAAAGACAACCCTTCCCAACCATCCGCTGGGCCTTCAAGAATGAAATCACCCTACTAGGAAAATAATTCGGTGAACCTCGCCACCTAATCTGTGGCACCCCATGCATAGCCAACATCACCGTCTTAGCATGACAGTCTAGAATAGCATGGCACGGAGACAACCAATCCATGCCCAATATCACATCAATTACAACCATACTAAGCAGCAGAAGGTCTACTCGAGTCCCCAAACCCCCAATAGTCACCACACAAGACCGATATACGCAGTCCACGACAACAGTATCGCCCACCGGAGTAGATAAAACAAGAGACTCGCGGGGCGTATCCAGATAATGAGAAAAATATGATGATCATATGAAAGAGTGGAACCAGGATCGAATAATACAGAGGCATCTCTGTGGCAAATTGAGATAATACCTGTGATCACAGCATCGGAAGCAACAGCATCTGGTTCAGCAGGAAGTGCATAGAAATGGGCCTGACTGCCACCTGATCGGCCTCTCCCTCTAGGGCGACCCCTAGTTGACTGACCTCCACCCCGAGCTGGTTGGGCGGGTGGGGAATTAACTGGTGCTGAAATCGAAGGCTGACTCCTCTACTGGGATGAACCTCCCGTAAGGTGGGGACAGAATCTCTTGATATGACCCAAAGCTCCACACTCAAAGCAACCTCTACCGGCCACTAGCAATGGGGACTGAAGGGAGCCTCGAGCACCGGGATACCCACTAGAAAAACCAGGCATAGATGAACCCTGAATTGATGGTGCATGAGTCGAACTCTGAGCTAGAAGGGCACTGGAACTGACCTCTGGAAGGAACACCTCCAAAACTACCAAATCCTCGAGGCCTCTTGGCCTCCCTCTCAACTCGCTCCTGGTGGCGAACCGACTCTATCTCTCTGGCGATGTCAACTACCTCCTCAAAAGAAGCACCAGACACTCTCTCTCTCTGGTCAAAAGAATACGTAGTTGATAAGCGAGGCCATCCACTTACCTCCTGATCCTCTCCCTGTCTGTAGGAACCAACCAAACAGCATGACGGGCTAACTCAAAAAACCTCATCTCATACTACGTCACAGTCATATCATCCTGACGCAACTGCTCGAACTGTCCGCGCAGCTCCTCTCTGCGAGACTACGACACAACTTCTCAAAAAAGAGAACGGAGAACTGCTGCCAGGTAAGGGGCGCTACACCAATAGGCCTACGCCTCTCATAAGCCTCCCACCAAGTAAAGGCAGCTCCAGAGAACTAAAAGGTAGTAAACAAGACACGCTGGTCTCCAAAATGCCCGTTGTACGAAGAATCCTCTGACACTTGGCCAAGAAACCCTGGGCATCCTCGCCCTCTCTACCACTGAAAGTCGGAGGCTGAAGTCTGCCTAACCTCTCCAATCTATGCTACTCATAAACAGGCATGACTAGAACCACATAGTCTTGAGCAGGCGCAACCGGCTGGGCTGGTGGTGGCCCCGGTGTCTGAAGTCCCTGAACAACTTGCTCGGGTGTGCGGCCGGAGGGAGTCTGAGTGCCTCCCCCGGCCTGGGAAGTAGCTGCTGTAGTAGAAACAGCGACCGCTTGAGCAAGACTGGTGCACACGGTCAGAATCTGAGCTAAGGTCTCATGAAGACCTGGAATAACCATAGGCATAGATGGTGCCTGAGCTAGTCCCGCTACAACATCTACACCCGGAACCTGATCCTAAACCGAGGTAGTTGGTGGATCTGCTGGTGCTGCCCTAGCTGTGGTGCGAGCTGCACCTCTACCCCTACCACAGCCTCTACCACGACCTCGGCCTCTCGTGGCCCCAACTGGTGGTACTAGCGGTTGTGCGTCCTGACCGGTAGTACATGTCCTCACCATTTGTGAGAGAATAGAATATCAGAAGTTTAGCTGCCAATATCAACAGATTTGCACGACAAGAATTCAAGAATGTGAAGTTTTCCTAAGGGTTCTGGAGCCTCTCGAAGATAAGTACAGACGTCTCCATACCGATCCGCAAGGCTCTACTAAACCCGCCCATGACTCGTGAGACCTATGTAACCTAAGCTCTGATACCAACTTGTCACGACCCAAAACTCAATCCATCGTGATGGCGCCTATCGCGAAACTAGGCCAGCCTCAACCCAACGCAATCCAAAACCACAATACTAAAATTAAAACATTTGGGGGAGAACTTTTATCTTTTAAATAAACTGCTTAAAACATAAGGGACAAATCATATTACGATACAACCAGCCCAAAACCAGGGTGTCATGAATTACATGAGCGTCTAGAGAAATAGCATAGTCTACTACAATGTTTACTGAATACAACTGAAACACAACTAGAATAGAGATGGAGGGTCAAGGCCTGCGAACGCCATGCAGATACCTCAATAATCTCCAAAGCCTACAACCTCGATCAATGACTGCCACTGGGACCGAAAATGCCCAGTTCTGCATACAAGGTGCAGAGGGGTAACGTGAGTACACCAACTCAGTAAGTAACAAGTCCAAACTATGGAGTGATAGGTAGTGACGAACGTAACCTCAACAGGAAATAGAAATAAACTGTGCAGAAAAATAGGCATGCTATCACTTCTGGAGTACAGCTCAAAAGTAAAATAAACATAGATATGTGAGATATAAAGCTCAGCTAACTCTACATGCCAAAGCACAGAATGTGTGAAATGCACCATGTGCTCCCTCTTTCAAGTGCCCAACCACTCGGTACTGCATATGGCCTTCCGGCCCAGGGAAATCCATCCCGAAACATATACAACATTGAATGCAACTCAACCAGTACAGAGGAATAAGGGTAATCCAACCTTGAGAAGAAATCCATCTCCAGGTATATGTATACACACTCAACCACTCGGCACCGCATACGACCATCTGGCCCAGGGAAATCCATCCCGGAACATACTCATCGCTAACTATAAGTCACTCTGTACCGAGGTAAAGGGTAATCCAACCCTGTGGAGAAATCCATCTCCAGATATAAATGCTTCGGACAAATCCATGTCCGGGGAAATCTATCCCTCAAATATCATCTACGCTCACTGGGGGTGTGTTACAAACTCCGGAGGGGCTCCTACAGCTTAAGCACTATAATAATCGTCAACATAATCGTTGCGGCGTGCAGCCCGATCTCATAACTGTCACTCATAATCAGGCTTTCAGCCTCACTTAGTCATCACTCTCTAGTATCACACACACGGGATCACAATGCCATTAAACTAGCCCGAAACCTTGATATGATGTGCCAAATAACAACAACTGAGACTGAGATATGATATGATATGCATGAATAAGACTGGGTAAAGAATACCAATGATTCTAACTACATGACAGCAAGAAACAACCACTCGGGTCTCAACAGTATCGGCGTGAAGCTTTAACAGGATAGCTAGCATGATTTGCTGCACATTTACTTAATCACATGATAGAAACAAGGATGTCAGCAAGAGAGAGTCACTACGCGGTGTCATGGAATGAACCAGACCACAATTCTCACGGTGCACGCCCGCACGCCCGTCACTTGGCATGTGCGTCACCTCAATACAATCATATAGCACATAGTTCGGGGCTTCGAACCCTCAGAACCAAGTTTGGAAGCGTTACTTACCTCAACCAAGCCATGATGCTACTCTGCGATGCCTTTGCCCCTCAAATCGACCTCCGGATGCTCCGAATCTAGCAATAAACAACTTGATACAATCAGCACGAGCTAAAGGACTCAATCCCATAAGAAGATACTAAGCTTTAGGCCAAAAGTCAAAAAGTCAACTCAAAAGTTGGGCCCCGGGCCCACGTCTCGAAATCCAAACAAAGTCACAAAATCCGACAACCCATTCAATTACGGGACTAACCATACTAGGTTCACTCAATTCCGACTTCGAATCGGCTTCCAAATCCCAAAAGTTTATTTTATGAAACTCTACAAATTTTCCCCAAATTCCATCCCAGATTTCAAATCAAATGACGTAATCAATGATAGATTCACGATTATTAGCCAAAACCGAGTTAGAATTACTTACCCCAATGATTTCCTTGAAAAACTCCCGATAATTCGCCTCAAACCGAGCTCCCAAAGTCCAAGATGTGAAATAAAACCCTAAACCTCGCTTATATAGTGCTCTCTGAACTTCCAGTCTGCGGCCCGCATATTTCTCACCGCGGCCGCACAATCACTACTGCGGTCCGCGTAATTCCATCGCGGCCGTTTACACATAAGTCAACATCTAGTTGACTTTTTCCAGCTTAAGCGTCTAAATAGGAGGCTAAGTGCCTCATTCCACTCCAAAACCACTCCGGACCCGAATCACCCAACACGATACGATGAAACACAGCTGAAGAACACAGAAGAAAGCAGAAACGGGGGAAACAGACCTATAACTCATGAAACGACCAGCCGGATCGTTACACTTTGATTTATAGGATGACAATGCAAATGAGATATCAGTGATTATGTACGGCATAGCTTTACTAGAGAATAGCTAGGAGTTTACTGACTTAGATAGTGTTGCTTCCCATCCGTACAACTTAGATCAAAGTACTCTAAAAAGCTGCACTACTATAATAAAGGTAGAAGTAGAAGCCAAGGCTGAAATCAAAAGGGGAAGAGTTAGAGATATTTTTGAAAAAATGTTTCCTCAGCCTTAGAAGATTTCACATTCAAGCTCAACTTCAAACCAAAGGTCAAGAGTTAGAGTAGGTGTAAGTAATACTCAAAGTTGGATTAGTAATTGGCTCATTTTGTTCTTAATTCTTGATTTTTTTTCTTTTGGCTTTCTTTGATGTGAATTGTGATAATGCATCCCAGTGAACTAAAATGGTATTTGTTTAACTGCTACCTTGGGCAATTTTACTTTACCTTTATTTTCTTCTGGTTTTCCTTTTTTTGTAACAAATTAATCTTTTAATTTCTTCTAATTTTGAGTTTCAAAAATTTAGAACTATCAGATAAAATTGTCTATGCTTTTGCTCCTGTGTAAAGTTGCTTTCCTAGAGGATTTTTATGATCTAGGGATGGCAAGCTGTGCGGGGCGGTGCGGGACGAATTTTCTCTTAACTCACAAAATTTTAACCCGCCCCGCCCTGCCCCGTATAGCAGTTGCACCCGTGTTCATCCTCCCCGCATCCACACCCGCGTCCACCCGCACCGCACCGCCCCGCATAAATGTTTTTTTTGTCATTTTGTTCGTTTTAAATTTTTTTTAAATCTTTTGGCTAGATTTTTTTTTTTACTCTTTACTATATGTACTCATGCTTTTTATTAATTCTAAAGATTACAGAAGACTTCAGTGATGGAAAGAAAAAGATAAGATACTTAACAGAATTAAATCTTGCATATATGCAATAAAAATTACTTAACAAAAATCTTTGATATCGAAATACCTCTTTGTGTTTTAACTTTTTATATTTGTTAAAAGTATATATGTTAATTTTCCCTATTCAAACTTTCATTAGAAATACAAAAAATCTTTGTGAAGATCAATTAATAAATATTTTCGTTAGAAATACTAAATTTTGGATGTGAAGACGTTTCTTAAATAGTGATTATTAAATTTGTAGTTAAATTGTGCAAAAACTTTAGCTACAAGATAATGCAGTTATTTGCAATCTAATTTTTGTAAAAATAGCACGGTATAGCCAGTTTTTGGACTAGTCATTCAAAAATAGCTAGCGTTTATCAAGTCAATGAAAAATAGCCACTATTTTGCTGCAACAGAGACCGGTCCAGCATAATATACTGGAGTTCGGTGCACCTGTGTATAAACTCCAGTATATTATGCTGGACCGGTATACTTTGCAGGCTCCAGTATAATATACTGGAGACTGGAGCACCGGTGCTCCAAACTCCAGTATATTATGCTGGACCGGTATATTATACTAGAACTCCAGTATATTATGCTGGAGTAGTTTTCCGAATTTTGAACAGTGTTTTCGTTTAGGATTTATCTTTACATGAAAAGTGGCTAAATTTCGATTACTTTTGAAATTGGGCTATTTTTGAACGACCACTTGTAAATCTGGCTATTTTTAAATTTCTCCCCTAGTTTTTTGTCACTAATAAATAAATGATTAGTGACAATCATTTTGTTGTTACTAATCAACCTGTGACTTAGTGACACAAAGTTTTGTCATCAGATATACAATGTTTAAATGACGACGACTTAAATTTTGTAGTTGAGTAATGCAACCAGATAATATCTTTGGATACTGTTTACACTAAAAACATATAACAATTGAATTTATATGTGGTTTTAAAGACACGTGATTTTACTTGGCATAAACTGAGAAAAATGTAAGTTGATATTGAAATTGACTGTAAAGGAATAAATGCAAACCAAACGAATCAAATAGCCTTGACCCTCGATTTCGATCACCCTTGAACCAAGTGAAGATTCGGTTGATACAAGAACAAAGTAACAAGATAATGATAACTAGAAAAAGAAAGTATATTGCTTTGTATTGTGTGAATATGATGCCCTTTACAAATGATCAGGTCCCCTTTATATAGTAGGGGATTCCTACCCTTGATACAATTCTAAATAAGAAATTCCAAGATTAGCTAATTCATCGGCCTCTTCCTGACACGTGCCGAGATTTCTGCCGTGATCCTCGTTGGATTGCGGATATTTCGTCTTTCCGTTATTTGACTCGGTACGTTTCCCTCGGTCTCTATACTGCTTGGTATCGATTTTGGCCAACCTCGATCTTGAGCGATCTTTGGGTCATGAGCTCGGCAATCTATCTTTACACCGTGATCTGATATAGCATGGGGTCGAACCTTGGCCTGCCACGTTCCAGGGCAAGCCCGAGTTTGACTATATACAGATAGTTTTGACTATATACAGATAGTCCCCTTGTTTCTCGGAGAGAAGATGACGAGAAACAATATGAACTTTTGCAATCCCATCTCGATGGGTCATGAAGTAAGCGACGAACCCGACCATGATGTCAGCGACAAGTGAATACTGAAATGTCCCGTCGGTTTGAGTATCAAGGCATTAAATGCCTGTTAGTTGTTGTCGGCCGCTAATGATTCTGAACCGTCTCCAGCTACCTATAAAAACCGTAGCCTTTCCTCATTCAAACTTTTACACTCAAAGTCCTCCTACCTTTGTTTTTTCTTCAACAAGTCTCTCTGATTTACAATCTTCACACCAAATTTTGTGAACCTTAATCAAACCGCATATCCTCCCAATCCTCTTTTCACTTGTTCATCAATGGCTAAAACTTCCAAAACTGTGCCACAAAAGGAGGCCGCTTCTTTATCACGACCCACCGGCAATGAGGCTCCGACGGAACCCACCCTGAGGAATTCATTCCGTCAGGGTGCCCAACCAACACTGACTTTAATCTCGAAAAGACTCTCGCGGTGCTGGGCCGATGTGAACCGGTCTCGAGGTATATATGCACCATTACCAAAGACACCCTCAAAAGGGTAAAAGAGGCGTGTAACTCGGTGAACAAGGATATAATAGTTCCTACTCCTGAAGAATCGATCACCACTCACGTAGAGGGGTATCTAAGTGTTTACACTTACCCCTTCACGATGGATCCCTTAGACCCCATCATTGTCGCCTTTTGCAAGAGGTACGACGTCACCCTCGGCCAAATCCACCCTTCATTATGGAGGATAGTCATTCTTCTCCGTTTCTTCACAAGCAAAAACGAGGGATGTCCCTTCACCCTCGATCACCTCATACGCCTCTACAGTCCATGGCTCTATCGAGGGGGACTGATTAAGCTTGTCCGCCGGGCCAATAGAGCACTGTTCTCCAGCATAGACAAGTCTTGGGATCGAGGTTGGATGGGCCGATTTGTCCGAATAAAGACTTCGGACCTGATCCCTGCTGAAGATATGTTGTTCCCTGATAAGTGTAACATGAAACGTAAGTATGCTTCACCTTGAATGTTTAATTTTCTATTTTACTTCCTATTTCCTTTGCTCATATATGTTTTGGTGTTGCACCTGTGGCCCGGATGTCGGAACCAATTCCAGAGCTTAGGCAATGGGTCGAAAGCCTCGATGGAGTTGTCAAAGGGCCAATGGGAGGCCCGCAATCATGGTAAGCTTCTTTCTTTGAACGGTTATCATTCGGGCCACTTCCTCGGGCTTACTCATCTTTTTTCCTTTATAGGCCTCGAGAAGGATGTGGAAACGAGGCCCCCATCTGAAGAAGAAATTCGTTCCCAACTACCTGCTCCGAAGCAGGCCAAAGAGAAGAAGAGAAAAGGGGCTCCGAATTCCCTAAACTCGAAGAAGAAAAGGCAAACCCGTAAACCCAAGGGGAGCGGAGCCTAACCAGGCCCTTGAGATAACAGCCCATACCATAGGGTAGCCCTATAGAGCCAAAATGAAAGGTCATATCGCTCTATCTTTGGATTCAGTTCGTCTGCTAAGGGACGAGTCCGAAGATGAAGAAGAAGAGGACTCAATTTTGGTAGCCCGTGTGCTGGCTGATGCTTCGATACAAAAGCCCCCATGCCGGAGGAGGCTAACGAGGGAGCTTCGGCCGCAGTTCCTAAACCAGAAAGATTTTAGGCCACTCCATCTCAGGCTGAGATAGTCGAGAGGGAGACTGGGAGCAAGGCTTCCCGAGTGGCGGAAGATATTCCAAGGGATGAACTTCGTGTGATCGATATTTCCGGGTCCCCTCAACTTTCGGATGCCACGATCTGTGAGGCTAGTATGTTGGAGGTCGCCCTTGCGAGGGTCCTCAAGGAACGTTCGATATCCATGGCTTCTTGGATAGGGTTGAGTTCGCTTCTTTGGGAGATGTCATCGATTTGGGTAACTTACCGGTGTCGAAGAGAACATCGTCCCCGGGCTCTACTAGGTCTTCGTTGAGCTCAAAACTGTTGGACCGATTCCCGGCCCAAAATGTTAACCCCGACCGTAGGCGGAATATAGTATTTTTTGTACTGGAGGATGCCCGGATCTTCTCTCTCCCCGTGGGGATTGCCAGCTGTCTGAGGTGCTTGGTGACCGAAGAAGACCAAGTTGTGATGAATGCAGTGGGAGTCGCTTACTTGTTCAACGATGCCCAACATGCTCTGAATCGGGTAACTTCGAGGGTCATTCCATTATGTCTTTTAAATTTTGAGTCATAGCAACATTTTCTTCCTTGCTTGAAAACTTTTATGTTTTATCACGAAGCTTTCCTTCGAATCCGGGAGGAGCACGGGGCTGAGGTTCGGGACCTCACTGAGAAAAACAACACCAACAAGCCTCTCAGTGAGAAACTTCAAGCAGATTTAGTGACGGCTCGGGATGAGCATGCTATGATTGCTGAACAGGTATTCCGAGTGCTTTATGATAGTGAAGACGGATTGGAGATAACAACTAACAATATGATTTTGCAGGTTCGGTAGAGGCTCGAATAGATTAAGGACCTTCAGAGACAGATAGATGATATATGAGCCGAAGCTGAAAAGCTCAAGGGGTGTATGGACATTTTAGCTTCAAAAAAAGAAGGTCGCCCAAGCAGAGCTGGAGTCGGCCGAGTCTCCGCTTCGGGATGCGAGGGAGGAAACCTCGATGCAGGCCACAAAAATCGAAGAACTTCAGTCCCAATTAGATTCGGGTGTCTCTGATAAGGCGAGCTTGGCCAACGAACTCGAGCTGGCCAAATCTGAGGTGGCCATGGCCAATACTAAAGCTGATGCTAAAGTGGTCCAATTTAAAGTTGACATCGAGGCCATCCAGGCGAAGGCCAGGAGTATAGTGGATCATGCGAAATAGCAAGCTTGAAGGGAAGCCCTCGAGGAGGTTCAGGCTCAAGGTTTTGAAGTCGTGGTCGAACTCGAGACTGCCAAAGCAAAAGAGACTAGAGCCTAGAAGTTGGCCTTTCTTGAGAAAGACTCCGAGAGCCTAAGCGGAACCGAAGATGGGAAGATCCCGAGAATGGAGATGCTTCCTCCGACGAAGACCAGGCTATTTAGGTCTTTGTATTTTTGCTTTCTTTTGTGTCTTTTTCGAGGCCATTTTGGCCGTTGTAAATTTTGTATTTGGCCGATCTGGCCTTTGTAAAAAGATCGTTTATACCCATTTCGAGGCCAAATATATATATAAGGCTTTCTACCCATTTCGGCTGTCAAATATTTTCTTTGCTTTATCACTCATATTTACAAAGGTTGGAATGCCTTAGTATGAAATAATAAGGTTGTGTTCGAAGGTTCGAACAAAACTTTACCTTTATTGCCTTTCTAGGTTAAGGCGTTATTAGGGTTCGATGTTACCGAAGTTTTCTCCCGACAATATCTTAAGTTTAAGATTCTGCCGAGGGTAGCCTTTAGAACCGGTTGTGAAAAAAAATTCTTTTTCGAAGGCATATTTTTGTTACGGATTTCAGACGTCTCCAAACCGTGTTAAACTAGTCGTAGCCTTTTAGTTCGGATGTAGCCCAGTGAGCTTGCTTCCCCGAGTTATCCAGGCTTGCCTAAGATAACAGTCCCTGAGTGGGTATGGCCGTGGCCTTTAAAATTCGAGGGTTTCCTAAAAAGTCTCATGCCTTCGACGCTCAATAGTTCGATCTGTTCGAGTTTATTTTTCGAACGGCAGTCCCCGAGTGTGGGGTGATTATTCGAACTTTGGTTATGATTGTCCTTTGAGCTCGTTTCCATAATAGATCGAAATTACGGAATTGTAAAGTAGAAAAACTTTTTTCTAAGACTTGAGATAATTGCAACAAAAATACTTCTCTTTATTCTTGTGAAAATGATTACACATGTGTACATGTTTTATGTCAGGGCTCGAGCAACCTATGTGGGCACGGTTTGTTTGACCGTTTGGCCCATACAATTCTCTCCTATCGAGACCCCGTTATTATGAAGTAATTTCCTTGCAACAAAGTTGACACCCAAGGGCAATGCCCCATAGTATTCGAGGTTAATTGTGGAGGAACCTCGGATGTTGTTAGTGCTGTCTTTGGCACCGATTCGTGATCGAACTTCAATTCTAAGTTAGCACGATCTATTATTGCCTCGTTAAAAACCTTGCCGAAAAACCCAATTGGGACAAAAATAGTTCAAGGAAAAAAGAGTGCAACGCGTACTTTCAGACCTAAAGGCTTCGTGTCCTCCTTGTCGATAACCTACAAGCGTTAGTTAAAAAATAGAAACAATTGATATAGCGTCGTACCTCAGCAGTAATATCGTTTGAGATAGTTACGTTCCAATTGTTCGGTAGCCGTTCTCCGTCCATCGTTCTGAGCTTATAGGACCCTTTCCCTGTGATCTCGCGAATCTGGTACGGCCCTTCCCAATTTGGACCCAATTTCCATTCATTTGGATTTCGGGTGTTTAATGTGACCTTCCTCAGTACCAAGTCCCCGACATTAAAATATCGCAGCTTCATGTCATTCATCTAATAGCTCTAGGCTTGTATTCATGGCCTCGTCATTCGATTCCTTTGTCGCATATCAAAATCTGATGCTCGGCTCCCCAACTTTGAACGGTATTAAAGTGTCGGCTCCATAAACCAATGAGAACGGGGTGGCCCCGGTACTGCACTTTGAAGTTGTGCGATACGCCCAAAGAACTTCAAGCAGGATCTCTCTCCATTTCCCCTTTGCGTCGATCAACCTTTTCTTGAGGTTTTGGATTATGGTTTTGTTGGTCGATTTAGCTTGTCCATTCCCACTATGGTGATAAGGTGTTAATAAGATCCTTTTGATCTTGTGGTCTTCGAGAAATTTGGTCACTTTGCTGTCAATAAACTGTTTTCCATTGTCACATGCAATTTCGGATGGTATTCCGAATTGACACATGATGTGGTCCCAAATGAAGTTGATGACTTCCTTCTCCCTGATCTTCTGGTATGTCTGTGCCTCAACTCAATTAGAGAAATAGTCAGTCATAAACAAAACAAATTGAGCCTTACCTAGCGCCGATAGAAAAGGGCCGACGATGTCCATCCCCCGCTTCATGAACAGCCATGGCGATAAGACCGAATGCAGCAGATCCCCAGTTGATGAATCACCGGAGCATGCCTTTGACACTTATCACACTTTTGCACAAACTCCTTCACATCTTTTTCCATATCAACCCAGTAATAGTCGGCTCTGATTACCTTTCAAACCAATGATTCGGCGCCTGAGTGATTAGCCTTCATGGACCTCCCTCAGAACGTACTCGGTATCATCCGGTCCTAGACATATTGCTAACGAACCATCGAATGTTCTTCTGGGTACTGTTCCGTCTTTGGTCTTCGGACAAGCTAAATCGGGCTGCCTTTGTGCGCAAGGCCCTCGATTCCTTTGGATCTGAGAGAAGCTTTCCGGTCTTCAAATACTCCATGTATTTATTTCTCCATTCTCAAGTCAATCTTGTGGAGTTTATTTCGGCGTGACCCTCTTCTACTACCGACCTCATAAGTCGTACGACCGCCCCCGAGTTGAGCTCGTTATCTTCGACCGACGACCCTAAGTTTGCAAGGGCATCGGCTTTACTGTTTTGATCTCGGGCACATGCTGCAAAGTCCATTCTTTGAAACGATGCAATATTACCTATAGCTTGTCCAAGTATATTTGCATTCATTCTTCCCTGACCTCGAATGTTCCGTTTACTTGGTTTACCATAAGTAGGGAATCACAATTAGCCTCGATCACCTCTTCCCCCAAGCCTTTGGCTAGTTCGAGACCTGCAATCATGGCCTCATATTCAGCTTTATTGTTAGTCAATTTTACAGTTTTAATAGATTGTCTAACTATATTGCCCGTAGGCGGCTTCAGTACAATGCCAAGTCCGGGCCCTTTTACGTTCGAGGGAGCATCCGTAAAGAGGGTCCAGATTCTCGAGGATGTTCCCGAGTTTATCAACAACTCCCTTTCGACTTTGGGTACTAGTGACGGTGACCACGAAGTCTGCCAAAATTTGAGATTTGATGGTTGTTCGGGGTTGATATTCGATATCGTACCCGCTGATTTCTACGGCCCATTTGGCAATCGTCCCAAGAGTTCGCGTTTATGCATTGTATTTCGTAAAGGGCAGGTTGTTACAACTAAGGCTGTTCATTCGGATTGTATATCCGAAATTCGAACCGATCCATTCAATTTTGGATTGGATCAGATTTCGGATTGTGTTTATTAAAATTTCGGATTTCGGATCGGATTCGGATTGGTATATTTTAATCTGATATGATCCGAAATCCAAAATTATTAGGCAATGTATAAATACTACACTTTAATTTCAATTAGTCAGTACTTCCTTTACATCTTCCTCCAAGTTATTACCTTTACAATTACTAGATTTAGCTATATTGGCACCATAGTACTCTCATAATTGTATAAACGTGAATTTTTCTTAATGTGTTGCCTCTTTTACAAAGAAAATATACATATTAGTTTGCAACTTTGAGGCATAATTATCCGATCGAATCCAAACTTTAAAATCCGATCCGATCCAATATGCTTCGGATCGGATTCGGATTGCACTTTCTAGAATACGAAATCCGAATCAGAAATGTGCTCAATCCGATCCGATCTGATCCGCGCACAAGCCTAGTTACAACACATATAGGATGGCACTGAAACTATGGCTTCAGTTTTCTAGAGGCACCTAACAAAGCGAGTGCCAATATTTCTAGGTGAGGGTATCTAGTATCGGCCTCACCTAAGGTCCTACTGACATAATAAATTGGAAACTGCGTACCTTGTTCTTCTCGGACTAGGACCCCACTTACCGCTATTTTCAATACCGCTAGGTACAAATACAGTCGTTCGTCTGCCTCGGCGTATGATGCAATGGTGGGCTCGACAAGTACCGCTTAAGTTCCTCTAAAACTCGTTGACATTTTGGATCCCATGTGAAGTTGTTTTTCTTTATCAACAACGAGAAAAAATGGTGACTTTTATCGGACGACCTCGAGATGAATCGCCCCAGGGCTGCAATGTGCACGGTTAGCCTTTGTACAACCTTCACATTATCTACTACCGTGATATCCTCGATAGCTTTGATCTTATCGAGGTTGATCTCGATCTCTCGATTGGATACCATGAATTCGAGAAACTTGCTAGACCCGACCCCGAATGTGCATATTTTTTTGGATTCAGCTTCATGTTATACTTCTTCAATATACTGAAGGTTTCCTGCAAATGCTTTAAATGGTCCACTGCTCGTAGGGACTTAACTATCATATCGCCAATATAAACTTCCATCGTTTTTCCTATTTGTTCTTCGAACATTTGGTTTGCTAGTCATTGGTAAGTGGTACCGACATTTTTTTTAATCCGAATGGCATTATGTTATAACAGTATGTGCCATATTTAGTGATGAAAGAGGTTTTTTCTTGGTCGCCCGAGCTCATCCATATTTGGTTGTACCCGGAATAGGCATCAAGAAAACTTAGAGTCTCGTGGTCGGCCGTATCATCGATCATGTGATCGATGTTAAGCAAAGGGAAAGAATCTTTGGGGCATGCTTTATTTAGGTCTTTATAATCTACACACATTCTAAGTTTGTTCCCTTTCTTGGGAACCACGTCTACGTTCGCCAACCATTCCGGGTATTTGATCTCCCGGATGGACCCTATTTTAAGAAGCTTAGTTACCTCATCCTTGATGAAGGCATGTGTGATCTCGGGCTGGGGTCTCCTTATTTGTTTCACCGGGCGGAACTTCGGGTCCAGGCTCAGTTTTTGAGTTGTGATCTCCGATGGGATCGCTGTCGTATCGAGATGGGACCAAGCAAAACAGTCCATATTAGCTATAAGAAATTGAATAAGTTTTGCCCTGAGCTCGGGAGTTCACCCCATGCCCAGGTATACCTTCTGATCGGGTAGATGTTCGATCAGCACGACCTGCTTCAGCTCTTCGACCGTTGACTTGGTAGCGTCGAAATCAATGGTGGCGATAAAAGATCGAGGAAACCCAAAGTCATCATCTTCGTCAATCCCTTGCTTGTACGATTGCGTCGAAATTGGCACCGATAATTGCTATTTGGTTCCCTGTTTCTCTTTCGAACGAGTCCTTTGTCGATGAGAGTGTTGATATCGGAATTACTTCATCGACTGCAAACATCTCCTTCGCAGCGGGTTGTTCCTCGTAAAACGTCTTTATCCCCTCCGGTGTTGGAAATTTTAATACCTGGTGGAGGGTCGAAGGTACAACCCTCATGTTGTGGATCCATGGTCTTCTAAACAGCATGTCCCTCTCGATTACATAGAACTTGGTTTCCTGGATGGTACCGGCGACATTTACCGGCAATGTTTTTTTTTCCTAGGTAGTTTCGCAAGCCATGTTGAATCAATTCAGTACTCGGGCCGCCGGTACGATCTGATCTTGCAGGCTGAGTTGTTCAACGACCCTTGATCGTATAATGTTGGCTGAGCTACCTGGATCAATTAACACACTTTTAACTCTAGTTTTATTCATAAGTATAGAGATTAATAGTGCATTATTAAGAGGTTGCATGATTCCTTCTGCGTCCTCGTCGTTAAAGATAAAGTCCCTTCTGGTAAGTAATCCCGAGTTCGTTTTTCTCTTGTGATTGACTCCTTGGTGCGTTTCATCATTGGACCTTGGGGAACATCGACCCTTCCGATGATCATATGGATAACGTGCTAGGGTTCGTCTTGTCCGTTTTGTTTTTTGGAATCTCTGTTTGTGAAGTGGTTCTTAGCTCGGTCACTCAGAAGTTCTCGAAGATGATCGTTGTTGAATAAACGGGCTACTTCCTCCCTTAGTTGCCGACAATCCTCCGTCCTGTGGCCATGTGTGCCATGATATTTGCCTATTTGGTTGGGATCCCTTTGCGCTGGATCAGTTTGCAAAGTTTGAGGCCACTTGGTATCTTTTATACGTCCAATGGACGATACGATGGCAGTCGTGTCCACATTAAAGTTGTACTCCGACAATCGTGGTGCTTCTTTGGGGCCGATAGATCTATCGAAGCCATTTTTACTCATAAGTCCCCGTGAACTTTGACCTCGATCATTTCTCCTCTCGTTCCGTGCAGAATTTTGCCCAGATCCACTGCCTCTACGATCTCCATCATACGGTTGGTATCGATCTCTATTTGACCTTAGTTCTCGGTCGATGTCCCTCTTGATTCTATCCACGGGCCTGATAGGATAAACGGACCCAGAAGGGGGCCCCAACTGATCATCCTCGACCCTGATATTCGACCGATACCGATTGTGTACATCAGCCCAAGTGATAGCTGGGTATTCGATCAAATTCTGCTTCGACTGTTGTGAAACTACTGAACTTCGAACTTTGAGACCTTGAGTGAAAACTTGAACAGCCCAATCGTCGGTGACCGGTGGCAGATCCATCTGTTCCATTTGGAATCGAGACACGAATTATTTGAGCATCTCATTGTCCTTCTGCCTCACCTTGAAAAGGTCCGACTTCCTGGTTGCGACTTGATGTCCCTAGCGTGTGCCTTTACAAAAGAATCTGCAAGCATAGCAAACGAGTCAATAGAATTAGGCGGTAAATTATGATACTATATCATAGCACCCTTCGATAGAGTCTCCCCGAATTTTTTCAGCAAGACGGATTCGATCTCATCATCTTCCAAGTCATTTCCTTTGATAGCACACGTGTAGGAGGTGACGTATTTGTTTGGATCAGTCATCCCGTTATACTTAGGAATCTCCGGAATACGGAACTTCTTGGAGATTGGCTTCGGAGCCGCACTTGGGGGGAAAGGTTTTTGTACAAACTTTTTGGAATCTAGTTTTTGGTATCGGTTTAGCTCTTATAGGGCGGTTATCGGGCGGTTTATCGGCCTAATTCAATCAAAATAAAATAAAATTTAGTCTCTGTATGTTTAAATAGGTGGTCGACGCACTAAGAGGGACGAAGCATAAGAGACACCGTGAAGGGTAAATCATCTGTCTAGAATCTTATTTATGTTTATGCACATTGGCCTTAGTCCATGTGAAAGATTTCCAATTGGCTGTTGTTAAAACAAATGTTCGCCATGCTTAGAATTCTAGGATGCCATAAAACCTAGGCAAAGTTGATGAAGCAGTGGTCTAACTGGTGTTGTTAGCTTGTTTCAGACAACAAATTTTGTCTTTTGTCACAGTTAGATGACTCCTTTTATTTGGCTTTCTTTTATTCTAATTCACTTTGATAGAGTACTGGAGGAAGAAGGGTTTTTGATTATTTAATATATATATATATATATATATGGATAAAAATAAATTTTATATATATATATATATATATATATATATTCTTAACGGGTTAAGGGATTATCCGTTAAGAAAATTGAATAATCCGCCCCCAAATCTATAAGTCGTTAATAAAAAAAATTCAATCTGTTCCCCATCTGTTAAACCGTTAACCCGATACCAATAAGCCATTAAGCTTCGGTTTCGGTTCGATTTTCGGTTTCGGTTCGATTTTGAACACCCCTAAAACTATTTACCCTAAAAATGGATAACAATTGAATTTATATGTAGTTTTAAGGACACGTGATTTTACTTGGCACAAATTGAGAAAAAACGTAAGTTGATATTGAAATTGATTGTAAAGGAATAAATGCAAACCAAACGAATCAAATAAACTTGGCCCCGAATTCAATCACCCTTGAACTAAGTAAATATTCAGCTGATACAAGAACAAAGTAACAAGATAATGATAACTAGAGAAAGACAGTATATTGCTTTGTATTGCGTGAATATGATGCCCTTTACAAATGATCAAGTCCCCTTTATATAGTTGGGGAGTCCTATCCTTGATACAATTATAAATACAGTAAGAAATCCCAAGATTAGCTTATTAATCGACCTCTTCCTGACACGTGCCGAGATTTCCGCCGTGATCCTCGTCCGATTGCAGATATTTTGGCTTTCCGTTATTTGGCTCGGTAATCTTCCCTCGATCTTGCTCGATCTCTATCCTGCCTGGTTTCAATCTTGGTCGACCTCGATCTTGATCAATCTTTGGGTCATGATCTCGGCAATCTATCTTTACACCACGGTCAGATATAGCATGGGGTCGAACCTTGGCCTGCCATGTTCCAGGGCAGGCCCGATTTTGACCGTATACAGATACGATTGTTTAAGATTACAGCTGACAAATATTATTTCAAGCGCTCTTCATATACTTGGAACCCAATTTTTGTTGTCATGTATGGGCCTAGGGGTGTCAATGGTTCGGTTCGACAGGTTATTTTATAAAATTAGTACCATACCAATTTTTCGGTTATTCTATTATATATAACCAAAATAAGACTTTTCGAAACCGTCCCAATCATGTCGGTTTCTCTTCGGTATCGGTACAGTTCGGTTAATTTTTTGGTATTTTTTAAAATATTATGTAAAATTCACCAGTAGAAGTAGAATGCAATAACATATGTTCTTTTATAGGACGTAACAAGACTCTCTAGATATTTTTACTGTTTAAAGGGTGATGAATTAAAAAAAATGAAAGATGGCTAGAGTATAGATCCATCAACTATTATAAAACAGCATAAAAGAAACCAAGCAAAGTCAAAGAAAATATAAATCACACGAGTGGAAAGATATTAACCAAGCTAGGACTCAAGAATAAAGTCTATAGAAGATTAAATATTCAAAAAGATAAATCTAAATTATATGAAAAGAAAAATATTTAATACGTTGTAGTTTGCTAATCATAATCGCTAGAATATTTTGTGTCTACCTAAGATACTTGAAATAACTTAGTTTAAGTAGAAGCAGCATAATAGGTTTTAGGAATTAGTATTTTGAGTTTAATTACTTGTTGGCTTGTAACAGTTTTCATAATTCTAAGGCCCAAAGAAAAAATTAATGCATATTATTTTTAAACTTACTATATAAATATATTTTTCACATGTAAAATTTATTCGGTACAGTTCGGTATTTTTTTGGTTTATTTTCATAAAATAAAAAACCTACCCTAATTATCAGTGCGGTTATAGATTTATATAAAAACCTACGATTTTTTTAAAAGAAACCTATAAATCGGTTCGGTGCGATAGGGAGCGGTCGGTTAAGTCGGTTTTCGAATATCCATTGACACCCTTATGTATGGTCCTATTTAATTTTCTATGTTTAAATATGAAACTTTATTTTGCTTCAATATATTATGTGGAATCAATTTTATCTTCAGAAAGTTAAAAATTTGAGTTTCCTTCTTCGATAAAGTTTTTAAATTCGCACCCACATAAATTTTAAATATTTTTATTTTGACCCGCCCCGCTCCGCAACCGCATATGTTTAAACCCGCACCGCCCCGCATGTATCTAAATCCGAACCGCCCCATTGCCATCCCTATCATCCATTTGGTTTTGTTTGAAATTGAATTAATAGCTATTATCTCTTTAGGAGTTGGAGTATGCCATAGGATATATGATTGTGGAAATGGAACTTGTAAACTAGGCAGAATTTTATTTCTCCAGAGGATGGCAACAAACATCTGTAGAAATAATTCTACTATGCATCTACCTATCTTGTTGAATTGGTCACAAGTTTTATCTAACGGGTTAAACTTGTTTGTAACCCCATTATACCTATCTTATTAAATAGTTCACAGGTTTAACCTGATTGACTAATTCTTCCGTTGTTGTCCAATTGCTTTCAAGTTTAGTCTAAGCTTTGGATTTATCTTCATTCTATTTATTTTATTAAATTGTTCACAACTTTAGTCTGCTAGGCTAATCTTGCCAAATTATGACCAAATGCATATACTTTAGTTTTTGCAAACAAATCTATTCAATTGTTCACAAGCTTAATCGACGGGTTAAACTTAGATTTACACATTCCTTTCAAATACTACCAGCTTCAATGTAATGACCCGACCGATCGTTTTGAGCTTTTGCACTTCGCTCGCCAGTTCTCGGGCATGACTAGCCCCGTGTGATGTATTATGACTTATGTAAATCGTCGGTTTTGGTTTTCAGGGTAATCGGGACGAATTTGGAAGAACAGTTCTCAGTTTGAAGCTTAAAATTTGAAAGGTTGACCAAGTTTTGACTTGTTAGCAAATGATCTCGGATTGAAATTTTTATGATTTGGTTAGCACCGTTAGGTGATTTGGGACTTAGGAGCGTGATCGGAATGTGTTTTGGAGGTCCGGAGTAGAGTTAGGCTTGAATTGGCGAAATTGAAATTTTGGCGTTTTCCGATTGATAGGTGAGATTTTGATATAGGGGTCGGAATGGAATTCCGGAAGTTGCAGTAGGTTCGTTGGGTCATATGTGATGTGTGTGCAAAATTTCAGGTCATTCGGACAAGGTTTGATGGACTTTTAGATCAAAAGCGGAATTCGGAAGTTTTTGGAACCTTAGGCTTGAATCCGATGTTATTTGGTTGATTCGATGTTGTATTAGGTGCTTCGAAGATTGGTATAAGTTTGGATAGTTGAATGTGACTTGTTTGTGCTTTTGGTTGAGGTCCCGGGGGCCTCGGGGTGATTTCGGATGGTTGACGGGTGATTTTGAGTTGGGTTTGGCAGCTGAAGTTTTCTGTTGCTGCCATAACCGCACCTGCAGCTAGGGGACCGCAGGTGCGGACTCGCAGAAGCGGATTTTGGAGCCGCAGAAGCGGCCAGGAGAGGGGCAGGCTGGGACCGCAGAAGCGAGGTCCTGGTCGCACCTGCGATTGCGCTGCGATTGCGCATGTGCGGATTTCTTTGTGCTGATGCGGCCTTGGAGTTTTAAGTGAATTTCGCAGGTGCGCACCTGGGACCGCAGGTGCGGGTCCGCATGTGCGACCATTTAACTGCAGGTGCGGTTTTTCGGGGTCAAAATATATTTATTTCACCCTTCGCGATTTTGAGTGGTTTTTCATAACATTTCAAACGGGAAGAAGCTTTGGAGAGCTAATTGAAGGGAGAATTCAAGAGGGCTTCTTAGAGGTAAGGTCCTTGTCACGACCCGGATTTCTCACCCTCGGGGGTCGTAATGGCGCCTACTCGTAGAAGCTAGGCAAGCCACACATTTAGAATCAATAACACTTTTGTTTTAAATCTATGTTTACCAATTAAACTAACAAGAGATAAATAATTAAACAACAGCGGAGTTCATAATTTAGCGCAAGACTTAAACGAAGTAAACCAAAATAATAAGGAAAATTCACATATGCCTCTACCCAGGACTAGTGTCACAACATTCACGGACTATCTAAGAGTGCTACATATAAGTGTCTGAAACAAGGAATAAAGTCTGTCTCGGATACAAAAGGAAACAGATCATAAATAAAGATAGAGGAGATGTCGGGCCTGCGGACGCCTGCAGGACTACCTCGGGAATCTCGTGGACTGAAGACAGCTCCCGAACTACTGTTGTTGTCCGGTACCTGGATCTGTGCAAAAGAGCACAGAGTATAGTATCAGCACAACCGACCCCATGTGCTGGTAAGTGCCTAACCTAACCACGGCGAAGTAGTGACGAGGCTAGACAGGACTACCACATAAACCTGTACAGTTATATACATATACATCTACAGCAGAAATATATCAAGAGTGAACATTTTAGATGGGAGGGGAACATGCTTCGGGGATAGCAGATAATATGGAATTTCAAGAAAATAATAAAGAACATCAATAATTTAACTTTAACACGGATAAGGGAAATAAAAGCAAATTACACTGTCAGTACATACCTCGTTGTAGGCGTGTAACCCGATCCCATTCCTCAATAAGTCTCGTGGTAGGCGTACCACCCGCTCCCATTTCATTAATCTCGTGGTAGGCGTACCACCCGCTCCCATTTCATTAAATCTCATGGTAGGCGTACCACCCGCTCCCATTTTATTAATCTCGTGGTAGGCGTACCACTTGCTCCCATTTCATTAATCTCGTGGTAGGCGTACCACCCGCTCCTATTTCATTAAATCTCGTACTTCCAAATGAGATTTACTTCCACAAACGCAACAATTAATACGAATTCATAAGACAACAAGTACACAATAATTATGACTCTCTGAGGAAAACAAGTAATGACAAGTAGCAATTAATTATGGACTTTAAGGAGCAAATATGCAATTTAATATTTAGTGTGCTAAATGTCAAGTAGCAATTAAGTCACATAAACATGTAGCAATTATGGCAAAATTTCAAAGCATAATGTTGCGCAAGGATACCTCGAGCCAATAATAACAAGTAACACAATAAAGGAAAATGCCAACATAAAGAATCACAGTAATAGTGGAGTAAGACAATTAATGCACTTGAATCGATAACAACAAGAAAGTCAGTAAATAGAAGTAAAGGACAACATAACTCAATTATCAGAAAAAAATCAGGAAAATCAAAGACAAGTGCACGGCATTGTGAGCACGTGATTTTTGCCCTAAGCAAATTATTCCAAAAGTTTCAAATAATTGATTTCTTAATTATTTTACAATTTTTTCTGAATTTTTGTTAAATCTTTGTGTTAATTGGTTGCATTTTATTTCATATGAAAATACAAAAATATGCATTGGCATTTAGGGATTTAATTCCACAATTTTAGTATTAATTAGGTATTATTTAGTTTTTTAGAAAGTTGCAAGAAAATAGTTTCTTTGCATTGTTAATTATTGCATTTATCTTTAAATAGAGTTTTTAATAATAATTTTAGGAGTTAGATAGTTTAATTAGGTCTTTTGCTTTGTTTTAGCATTTTATAAAATCAGAAAAATAAATAAATACAAAAATACAAAAAAAATAAAATACAAAAGCAAAGTGATTAAAATACAAGAAAACAAACAAAAGAACAAAGAAAGGAAATGACTGGCAAGAACTGGGCCAAGTTGCCCAGGCCCAAACAAAAACGCCCCACCCCAACCTAGCCCAAACGCCCCTGCCCGGTCCAATTGCCCCATACTCAAAACGACGTCGTTTTGACGTCGTTTAATCGCGACCGTCCATCCTCTCAATCCAACGGCTCATAATCGACGTTGGTTTTCAATAAAAGTGTCTGAAAATTAGAAACCCTATAGATCAAACCCTCTTCTTCCTCGTACCTGTTGTCCCCGCCAGCTCCGCCATACGCCGCCGCCGGAAATCGCCTCACGGCGGCGGCCGGCGTCCAATAACGCTCAAATTCACACCACTAAATCCTCCTTCTCTCCTCATTCCCTATCTTCCATTGGTTTCCTTCGAATCCCACCCCATCTCATCGAATCTTGAATCTAATATTTTCCGGCCATGACTCAAAGTAGCCCAAACACCACCAAACTTAGACCATAGGACCATCACCACTTCCTCTATCAAACCCCCAAGGTCCTGACCCTCGAACATGGCCGAAATTGTTCGAATGCCGGTTTGAAGTTTTCCGGCCAAAACCCTAGTTGCACCAAATAACCCCAAATTGATACCACACGGTCCCTGGGCTTCCTTCATGAAGAATTGCTGGGTAATAACACTCAAATCCCACTGGAATTGTCCAAACTTTGAGTCTGATGATGGCCGGTGAGTTCTTTAGGTTTCCTTTTAATTAATCG
Source organism: Nicotiana attenuata (assembly GCF_001879085.1). NCBI lineage: Eukaryota > Viridiplantae > Streptophyta > Magnoliopsida > Solanales > Solanaceae > Nicotiana > Nicotiana attenuata. The sequence continues at coordinate 405,617 of NW_017670401.1, forward strand.
TTTGTGTTACTCAATCTAGGTCTAGTTCTATTTGTCGTCTTATATTCTGTGCTTAGTCAGTTTGCTCTAGGTCATAATAATCAATTATTGAAGCTGGTTCATCATTGGCCGATCTCACTTTAAGTTTAGGTTCAGTTTAATTATTGTGTTGCGATTATTAGCCTTCAGTTCAGTAGATATCCTTTCGCCCTCGATTTGGTATAAGTGATGACTGAGTCCTGTTTTTAATATCGGCAGCTTGATTTGCCAATTACTAGTTAATAGTTTTAGTTAACATAATTGTTTAGTTAGTTAAATTCAGTTAGTGGCAATTAGTTTAGGTGTTTGGGATAGGGTAGAATGTTGTAGTTACAACTAGAATCTTCTAGGACTTTCCACAGGAGGGCCTTAGTGTAAGGGTCAATAAGTTTAGTCTACTGACTTGTGACACAAGTTACAAAATAGAGGACTGAATTGAAAACTAAAGAGGGACTGAAGGGAAAACACAAAAGGAGAAGGCTGCCCTCATTGTGCCTATAAAAATGGCACTCTCATGCCTGGATAAGGGGAGGAAAAATCCAAAAAACGAGTCTCATATAGAATCTGATCTGCTGCTTTGAGTTCCAAGTTAGAAATTTCAAAATTCCTCATTCTAGATCTCAGTCCTCTACAGAGGGAAACTCCCTGGAATTTGCTAAGTTTTGGAGCCTTTCAAAAATCCCCTCTCATTCTCAAAAAAAAACAAGCAGAAAACTGTCAAAAATCCAAAAAAAAAACTACTGTTCCATTAAAACTTTAGATGAATTTTAGCTATTGGTTTACATTTTAGTTCAGTTCTGGTTGTCGTGGTTTCAGAGGTCTACTGGTTGGATTTCGAGTGGTTTTGATCTCAATTGAGTCATTTCGAGTCATTATTGGGTGCTATACTTCTGTGAAGTGTTCCTGGGTGTTGAGAAGTTATTTCTGATCCGAAAATTGCTCTTGTTGTTGCTGTGTTGATTGATCCATTGCTGGATTTCTGAATTGTTCCTGAATTGTTGCTGAGTCCTGTTATTGCTGCTGACCTCTCTTACTTCTTCTTTCATTACAAATTCCAGGTACATATTCTGTAGATCTCAAGCTTATGGAAATAAAGTAAAATGCTGTTTGAGCGGTTCTCTGGATCCATTTCGCCTCTGTTTTAGTTTTAATGTGTAGAATAGTCATATTCCCCTGAAATTTTGTGTTGTCTGTTAATTGGAATAATTCTGGACTGTATGGTTTGGACTGTTTCGGACTATTAGAATGGTAATTATCCAGTTCTAGTCTTAGTACGGTTTAGTGCTAGTCTCAGTTTAGCGTTTTGTTAAAAAATAGAAAAATCGGAACTGGTTTTCATTTTGAGAGCAGCATGTGATATCCGTTTCAATTGTAATTTCAAGCTGGATGTGTATTCCAAGCAATTTTGTATTGCAGTAGTTAATATCAGCAGATTAGTTGTTTGACAATTAGATATGGTCAAAGTGTGAATCCAGGCTCTTCTTTCTAGTGTATCAACTTGGATGAGTCACGATGCAATTCAAAACCATGGCTGAACGAACATTAACGGATTTCATCATTAAAGGACTAATATACCAATTTGCTGGGTGATTTTTGAATATAGTAAATAGTGATACAACTCGACAAACTATCTGACAGGCCCAATGCTTGGCTGATTCATTTAATAACTGAGTCTTCAATTTGGGTCAATCTGTGTAACTGCCTGTCAAGTATTAACAAGCCCAAAAGTGGCATTGGCATTAGATGTTGGGGTCAGGCCGTCCAGCCTTGTGCAATTAAATCTGGGCCTATTTGCTGAAATCATATATTGGAATTTTGGGATCCTTCAAACATATTAATTAGTTAGGACTTCTTCTTTTATTATTAGAGACAAAAAGATAGAAAATCATAGTTGCTTTCGGATTGCCCTTTAATGAATAAAATGAGACAAGCCTCGCCAAACAAAACACATAAATTGCGGGGCCCTTTTTAAATGTCTATATTAAACACTTAGAATTAGGGATGGGCCGTTTAGCGAATTTCACGGCCTTTACCCAAAGATAATAACACGTCAGTTGCTTTAGGGTCGTTACTTAAATAATTTTACCTTCTTAAATACGGGTGCACATTTATGTGACCCACATCCAAATCTCAACGAAGTCGAAATGTGTTAACAATCACGGGTGCACTGGTGCGACGTGGTTCGAGACGCATTTTCACGACGTTGCAATTCTTATTAAAAAATGAAAACGGTTTACTAATAAAAGGCACATAAGTTAGAACATGTTTCGAAATCAAACAAATAAGCCAAATATGACAGTTGAGCGACCGTGCTAGAACCACGGAACCCGAGAATGCCTAACACCTTCTCCCGGGTTAACAGAATTCCTTACTCGGATTTCTGGTTCGCTGACTGTTAACAGAGTCATAATTTCCTCGGTTCGGGATTCAACCGGTGACTTGGGACACCATTAATCTCCCAAGTGGCGACTCTAAATTTCGATAATAAATCCCGTTCCGATTGTCCTTTAAGTGGAAAAACTCCTATACACCCTTTGCGGGGTGCAGTAAATAAAAGGGAGGTGTGACAGGCATCACCCTTCGTGCTTTTACTCTCGTCCTCACCAAGCAATAATATAATTAAAACGTGCACGGCATCACCCTTCGTGCTTTTACTCTCTTTCCTCACATATAATCAATAGAATTGGCACGGAATGGTACATCATGCGGCACGGCATCACCCTTCGTGCTTTACTCTCTTTCCTCACAATAAACAAACAATGCACGGCATCACCCTTCGTGCTTTAACACTCTTCCTCACCCAAGCAACAATCGCAAACAAGGGCAAGGGAATAAACAAAATAGAATAATAATAGAAATCCCGGCAAGGGAACACAATTGAAACAAATAAATCCCGGCAAGGGCACAACATCAATAATCTCAACGTCCCGGCAAGGGAAAATAACCAAAAAGCAACAATATCCCGGCAAGGAACAATTTAAATACTATTTCTCTTTCTTTCACTTTTATTTCATTTTTCACTTTACCACTTGAGCCAATGCTCCAAAGGGTTCAACCATTTCATATACGCTCACAATTGCGATATAACTTGAGCCAGGGCTCCTAGATGTTCATAGGTCACAATTTCCTTTCACAAGCTTTTCACAACAATTAGAAATCATCACCAAGGCAAGAGAAATACAACAAAATCAAGATATTCATAATTTAAGGACTCACGGTCATGCTAGACACCAAAGCATAGATACTCGTCACCATGCCTATACGTCGTACTCGACAATCACCACATAGCAAATCAGACTCAACTCCTAATCCCTCAAGCTAGGGTTAGACCAAACACTTACCTCGATGCCTCGAACATAATTCATGCTTCAATTATAGCTTTACCCCTTGATTCCACCACCAATTCGCTCGAATCTAGTCACAAGTTACTTAATTACATCAATAAATGCTAAATGAATCAATTTGAATGCATAAAAATGAATTTCCCAAAGCTTTTGCCAAAATTTCCAAAATTACCCCTGGGCCCACGTGGTCAAAACCCGAGGTCCGAACCAAAACCCGGTTACCCATTCCCCGCACGAACCTAAATATGTGATTTGTTTTGAAATCGGACCTCAAATTGAGGTCCAAATCCCCAATTTTAGAAAAACCTAGGTTCTACCCAAAAACCCAAATTTCACCCATGAAAATCATTGATTTTAAGTTGAAAACATGTTAAATGATGTTAATGATTGAAATAATTGAGTAAAAACCAACTTACTAATGATTTGGAAGAAGTCTTGTTCTAGGAAAATCACCTAAGTGTGTTTGGGTTTTGAAAGAATGATGAAAAGTGTTCAAAATTCGGCTAAGTATGAAAAATGTAGGCCTCAGATGTGGGAAATGCGAGCGTGGGCTCGCATTTGCGAACCCTGCAGGTATGGGAATTGCGAAGGAATAGTTCGCACTTGCGAACTCTGTTAGAGATTTCTGACTTCGCATTTGCGAGCCCAAAGTCGTATTTGCGACCGGCTCAACCCCGCATTTGCAAACCAAATGGTCGCATTTGCGACCCCAATGCAGGATTCCCTTTCTTCGCAATTGCGATGCCAGGCTCGCATTTGCGAGACCTGCTTCGCAAATGCGAAAAATGCAGAACTGATCATGCCAGATTTTTCTCAAAGGTTTCAAATGCACTCACGGCCTATCCAAAACTCACCCGAGCCCTCGGGGCTCCAAACCAAACATACACACAACCTCAAAAATATCCTACGGACTTATTCGCGTGATCAAATTGCCAAAATAACATCATAAACATCGAATTAAGCCTCAAAATTCATGATTCCTTCCAAATTTTCATAAAACATCAAATTTCCATTTTAAGTCCGAAACACGTCAAACGACGTCCGTTTTCAACCAAACTTTACAGAAAGTGCTTAAATCATACACAAGACTTGTACCGGGTGCCGGAACCAAAATACGGGCCTGATACCATAGTCTTCTAATCAAATTTCATTTCCAATTTCCTTAATTAATTCCAGAAAATAATTTCACACAACAATTCATTTCTCGGGCTTGGGACCTCGAAATTCAATTCCGGGCATACGCCCAAGTCCCATATTTTCCTACGGACCATCCGGGACCGTCAATTCACGGGTCCGGGTCCGTTTACCCAAAATATTGACTGAAGTCAAATTTATTCATTTTAATATCAAAATTTAGCATTTTTCTCACAGAATTCATATTTAAGCTTTCCGGCTACGCGCCCGGACTGTGCACGCAAATCGAGGCAACCCTAAATGAGGTTTTCAAGGCCTCAGAAGTACAGAATGGGTAAGAAAATAGGTGGCGACCCTTTGGGTCGTCACATTCTCCACCTCTAAAATAACCGTTCGTCCTCGAACGGACAAAAGAAGGAAGTACCTGAGTCGGGTAAAAGATGAGGATAACGGCTCCGCATATCGGACCCGGACTCCCAAGTCGATGCCTCAGGAGGCTGACCTCTCCACTGAACACGAACAGAAGGAAAACTCTTGGATCTCAACTGACGAACATGCCGGTCTAAAATAGCTACCGGCTCCTCCTCGTATGACAAATCCTTGTCCAACTGGACAGTGCTGAAATCTAACACGTGGGCTGGATCACCGTGATACCTCTGAAGCATGGATACATGAAAAACTGGATGCACGGCTGATAAGCTAGGCGGCAATGCAAGTCTATAAGCCACCTCTCCCGCTCGATCAAGAATCTCAAACGGACCAATGAACCTAGGGCTAAGCTTGCCCTTCTTCCCAAATCTCATCACGCCCTTCATAGGCGACACTCGGAGCAATACCCGTTGACCAACCATAAAAGCCACATCTCGAACCTTGCGGTCTGCATAGCTCTTCTGCCTAGACTGAGCTAAACGAAGCCTATCCTGAATGATCTTGACCTTGTCCAAGGCCTCCTGAACTAAATCTGTACCCAACAACCGAGCCTCTCCCGGCTCAAACCATCCAACCGGAGACCGACACCCCTACCATATAAAGCCTCATATGGAGCCATCTGGATGCTCGACTGGTAGTTGTTGTTGTAGGAAAACATCGCTAAAGGCAAAAACTGATCCCATGAACATCCAAAGTCAATAACACAAGCTCGGAGCATATCCTCCAAAATCTGAATAGTCCGCTCTGACTGACCGTCCGTCTGGGGATGAAATGCTGTGCTCAAATCAACCCGTGTGCCCAACTCTTGCTGCACCGCTCTCCAGAAGCGCGAGGTAAACTGCGTACCCCAATCCGAAATGATAGACATGGGCACACCATGAAGGCGAACAATCTCCCGAATGTAGATCTCAACAAACCTCTCAGAAGAATAGGAGACTGCCACAGGAATGAAATGCGCTGACTTGGTCAGCCTATCAACAATGAGCCATATCGCATCGAACTTCTTCCGAGTCAGCGGAAGTCCAGTAACGAAGTCCATAGTGATCCGCTCCCACTTCCACTCGGGAAGCTCAATTCTCTGAAATAAACCCCCAGGCCTCTGATGCTCGTACTTAACCTACTGACAATTCAAACACCGAGCTACATATGCAACAATATCCTTCTTCATCCTACGCCACCAATAATGTTGCCGCAAATCTTGATACATCTTTGCGGCGCCCGGATGAATAGAGTACCGGGAACTATGGGCCTCCTCTAAGATCAACTCTCGAAGCCCATCCACATTGGTCACACAAACTCGCCCCTGCAATCTCAAAACTCCATCCGCATCTAAGGTAACCTGCTTGGCACCTCCTCGTTGCACCGTGTCTCTAAGGACACACAAATGGGGATCATCAAACTGTCGATCATGGATACGCTCCAATAATGAAGAACGAGCGACCGTGCAAGCTAACACACGACTGGGCTCAGAAACATCCAGTCTCACGAACTGATTGGCTAAAGCCTGAACATCCAAAGCAAGCGGCCTCTCACCGACTGGAATATAAGCAAGATTGCCCATACAGGCTGACTTCCTACTCAATGCATCGGCCACCACATTGGCCTTCCCCGGATGATATAGAATGGTGATGTCATAATCCTTCAACAACTCCAACCACCTCCTCTGCCTCAAATTCAACTCCTTTTGCTTGAACAAATACCGAAGACTCTTGTGATCAGTGAACACCTCACACGTCACGCCATACAGATAATGCCTCCAAATCTTCAACGCGTGAACTATGGCTGCCAACTCCAGTTCATGAATCGGATAGTTCTTCTCATGAATCTTCAACTGCCTCGAAGCATAGGCAATAACTTTGCCGTCCTGCATCAACACTGCCCCAAGCCCAACACGGGAAGCATCACAATGAACTGCATAAGGCCCTGAACCTGAATACCCTCTGCTGACACAACATTACCTAGAAATGCAACTGAACACAACCAGAACTCACTCTTGGAGAACTTGGCATATAACTGACTATCCCTCAGAGTCTGAAGAACCACTCTAAGGTGCTGCTCGTGCTCCTCCTGGCTGCGGGAATATATCAATATATCATCAATGAAAACTATCACGAATGAGTCCAAATAAGGCCTGAACACTCGGTTCATCAAGTCCATGAAAGCTGCTGGGCATTTGTCAACCCAAATGACATAGCCAAAACTCAAAATGCCTGTACCGAGTGCAGAAAGCTGTCTTAGGGACATCGGATGCCCTAATCCTCAACTGATGGTAGCCATATCTCAAGTCAATCTTGGAGAATACCCTGGCACCCTGATGCTGATCGAACAAATCATCAATCCTCGGCAGTGGATACTTATTCTTGATTGTAACCTTGTTCAACTGCCGATAATCAATACATATCCCCATCGATCCGTCCTTCTTCTTAACAAACAATACTGGCGCACCTCAAGGCGAAACACTCGGCCTAATGAAACCCTTCTCAAGCAAATCCTACAACTGTTCCTTTAACTCTTTCAACTCAGGCGGGGCCATACGATATGGCGGGATAGAAATGGGCTGAGTGCCCGGAACCAGATCAATGCAGAAATCAATATCCCTGTCGGGTGGCATACCCGGCAGGTCTGAAGGAAAACATCAGGGAACTCACAAACAACGGGCATAGAATCGATAGAGGGAACCTCAGCACTGGAATCCCGAACATAAGCTAAATAAGCCGAACACCCCTTTTCGACCATATGCCGAGCCTTCACATACTATATAACACTGCGGGAAGAATGACCTGGAGTCCCTCTCCACTCTAAACGAGGCATACCCGGTAAAACTAAGGTCACAGTCTTGGCAAGACAGTCCAAGATAGCGTGGTAAGGTGATAACCAGTCCATCCCAATATAACACTAAATTCACCCATGTCCGGAAGAAGCAAATCTACACGAGTCTCGAAACCTCCAATCACCATTATACATGAGCAATGGACACGATCCACCACAATAGAATCACTAGGCATGACCGGATACGACGCAAAATAAAATCGAAGCTCCTCTACCACAAACCAGGACAATACCTGCACCTCTAGCATCTCTTCCTCCACCTCTAATACCTCTACCTCCAACTCTAATACCTCTACCTCCCTCTGAGTGATGTGGAGAAACTCCTCTAGAAATAGCTACGACAACTGCTCCCAAGTCGAAGCTGGCGATCCGACTGGTCTAGCCAAGCAATAATCTCTCCACCAAGTCTTGGCAGACTCAAAAAAGCGAAAAGTAGCAAAAAATCGACCCCATTGGTCTCAACTATCCCCATGTTTCTGAGAACCTCATGACAGCTGTGTTGAAAATCTTGGGGATCCTCAGTAGATGCACCGCTGAATGTAGTAGTGAAGAGCTATGGAAACTTATCCAATCCCCACAAAGCCTCCGATGACGTGGCTGAGCTATCACCGGTCTGTGCTGCTGCTCGGCTGAAGAAGCGGTACATGACTCGCCATTCGCGAAAGGACAAGAGTAGAAATTCAATCGGCATTGAGGAACCAAACCGCATGACAAGAAAGAACAAATGTGAAACTTTTCCTAACTCGGTAGCCTCTGGGGGATAAATACAGACGTCTCCGTACCGATCCCTCAGACTCTACTGAGCTTGTCCGTGAGTTGTGAGACCTATGCAACCTAGAGCTCTGATACCAACTTGTCACGACCCGGATTTCCCACCCTCGGGGGTCGTGATGGCGCCTACTCGTAGAAGCTAGACAAGCCACACATTTAGAACCCATAACACTTTTGTTTCAAATCTATGTTTACCAATTAAACTAACAGGAGATAAATAATTAAACAACAGCGGAGTTCATAATTTAGCGGAAGACTTAAACGAAGTAAACCAAAATAATAAGGAAAATTCACATATGCCTCTACCCAGGACTGGTGTCACAACATTCACGGACTATCTAAGAGTGCTACATATAAGTGTCTGAAACAAGGAATAAAGTCTGTCTCGGATACAAAAGGAAACAGATCATAAATAAAGATAGAGGAGATGCCGGACCTGCGGACGCCTGTAGGACTACCTCGGGAATCTCGTGGACTGAAGACTAGCTCCCGAACTACTGCTGTTGTCCAGAACCTGGATCTGTGCAAAAGAGCACAGAATGTAGTATTAGCACAACCGACCCCATGTACTGGTAAGTGCCTAACCTAACCCCGGCAAAGTAGTGACGAGGCTAGACAGGACTACCACATAAACCTGTACAGTTATATACATATACATCTACAGTAGAAATATATCAAGAGTGAACATTTTAGATGGGAGGGGAACATGCTTCGGGGATAGCAGATCATACGGAATTTCAAGAAAATAATAAAGAACATCAATAATTTAACTTTAACACGGATAAGGGAAATAAAAGCAAATTTCACTATTAGTACATATCTCGTTGCAGGCGTGCAACCCGATCCCATTCCTCAATAAGTCTCGTGGTAGGCGTACCACCTGCTCCCATTTCATTAATCTCGTGGTAGGCGTACCACCCGCTCCTATTTCATTAAATCTCGTGGTAGGCGTACCACCCGCTCCCATTTCATTAATCTCGTGGTAGGCGTACCACCTGCTCCCATTTCATTAATCTCGTGGTAGGCGTACCACCCGCTCCCATTTCATTAAATCAACAGTTTTTCCAAATGAAATTTACTTCCACAAACGCAACAATTAATACGAATTCATAAGACAACAAGTACACAATAATTATGACTCTCTGAGGAAAACAAGTAATGACAAGTAGCAATTAATTATGGACTTTAAGGAGCAAATATGCAATTTAATATTTAGTGTGCTAAATGTCAAGTAGCAATTAAGTCACATAAACATGTAGCAATTATGGCAAAATTTCAAAGCATAATGTTGCGCAAGGATACCTCGAGCCAATAATAACAAGTAACACAATAAAGGAAAATGCCAACATAAAGAATCACAGTAATAGTGGAATAAGACAATTAATGCACTTGAATCGATAACAACAAGAAAGTCAGTAAATAGAAGTAAAGGACAACATAACTCAATTATCAGCAAAAATCAGGAAAATCAAAGACAAGTGCACGGCATCACCCTTCGTGCTTTTACTCTCGTCCTCACCAAGCAATAATATAATGAAAACGTGCACGGCATCACCCTTCGTGCTTTTACTCTCTTTCCTCACATATAATCAATAGAATTGGCACGGAATGGTACATCATGCGGCACGGCATCACCCTTCGTGCTTTACTCTTTTTTCTCACAATAAACAAACAATGCACGGCATCACCCTTCGTGCTTTAACACTCTTCCTCACCCAAGCAACAATCACAAATAAGGGCAAGGGAATAAACAAAACAGAATAATAATAGAAATCCTGGAAAGGGAACACAATTAAAACAAATAAATCCCGGCAAGGGCACAACATCAATAATCTCAACGTCCCGGCAAGGGAAAATAACCAACAAGCAACAATATCCCGGCAAGGAACAATTTAAATACTATTTCTCATTCTTTCACTTTTATTTCATATTTCACTTTACCACTTGAGCCAATGCTCCAAAAGGTTCAACCATTTCATATACGCTCACAATTGCGATATAACTTGAGCCAGGGCTCCTAGATGTTCATAGGTCACAATTTCCTTTCACAAGCTTTTCACAACAATTAGGAATCATCACCAAGGCAAGAGAAATACAACAAAATCAAGATTTTCATAATTTAAGGACTCACGGTCATGCTAGACAACAACGCATAGATACTCGTCACCATGCCTATACGTCGTACTCGACAATCACCACATAGCAAATCAGACTCAACTCCTAATCCCTCAAGCTAGGGTTAGACCAAACACTTACCTCGATGCCTCGAACATAATTCATGCTTCAATTATAGCTTTACCCCTTGATTCCACCACCAATTCGCTCGAATCTAGTCACAAGTTACTTAATTACATCAATAAATGCTAAATGAATCAATTTGATTGCATAAAATGAATTTCCTAAAGTTTTACCCAAAAATTCCAAAATCACCCCATGTCCCACGTTGTCAAAACCCGAGGTTCGAACCAAAACCCGACTACCCATTCCCCCCACGAACCCAAATATATGATTTGTTTTGAAATCGGACATCAAATTGAGGTCCAAATCCCCAATTTTAGAAAAACCTAAGTTCTACCCAAAACCCCCAATTTCACCCATGGAAATCTTTGATTTTAAGTTGAAAATATGTTAAATGATGTTAAAGATTGAAAGAAATGAGTAAAACCAACTTAGAAAATATTTGGAAGAAGTCTTGTTCTTGGAAAATCGCCTAAGTGTGTTTGCGTTTTGAAAGAATGGTGAAAATGGTTCAAAATTCGACTAAGTATGAAAAATGCAAGTTGCAGATATGGGAAATGCGAACTGTGGTTCGCAATTGCGAACCCTGCAGGTATGGGAATTGCGAGATAAAGTTCGCATTTGCGAACACTGCCCAGAACTCCGGGCTTCGCATTTGCAAGCCAAAATGTCGCATTTGCGACAGGCTCTACTTCGCATTTGCGGACCAAATGGTCGCATTTGCGACCCAGCTACAGGACTTCCCTTCCTCGCATTTGCGATGCCAGGCTCGCATTTGCGAGCTTGCATTTGCGAGACCTGCTTCGCAAATGCGAAAATTGCAGAACTGAAGATACCAAATTTTCTCTAAGTTCAAAAATGCACTCACGGCCTATCCAAAACTCACCCGAGCCCTCGGGGCTCCAAACCAAACATACACACAACCTCAAAAATATCCTACGGACTTATTCGCGTGATCAAATTGCCAAAATAACATCATAAACATCGAATTAAGCCTCAAAATTCATGATTCCTTCCAAATTTTCATAAAACATCAAATTTCCATTTTAAGTCCGAAACACGTCAAACGACGTCCGTTTTCAACCAAACTTTACAGAAAGTGCTTAAATCATACACAAGACTTGTACCGGGTGCCGGAACCAAAATACGGGCCTGATACCATAGTCTTCTAATCAAATTTCATTTCCAATTTCCTTAATTAATTCCAGAAAATAATTTCACACAACAATTCATTTCTCGGGCTTGGGACCTCGAAATTCAATTCCGGGCATACGCCCAAGTCCCATATTTTCCTACGGACCATCCGGGACCGTCAATTCACGGGTCCGGGTCCGTTTACCCAAAATATTGACTGAAGTCAAATTTATTCATTTTAATATCAAAATTTAGCATTTTTCTCACAGAATTCATATTTAAGCTTTCCGGCTACGCGCCCGGACTGTGCACGCAAATCGAGGCAACCCTAAATGAGGTTTTCAAGGCCTCCTTGGTCCCTAAACTCGTTTTTATGATGATTTTTAAGGTTGTAAGCTTGAATTATATGGGAAAAATCAGTAGCAAATTAGAAGTTAGGGCTTGGAAATTGGAGACCTAAAGTTAGGGATTTGAGGGGTCTTTTGTGGTTGGATTTTGATGTTTTTGATATGTAAGAACTCGTGAGAATGTAAGGATTCTAGTTTTGTGATTTGTATCGGATTCCGAGACGTGGGCCCGGGGGTCAGGTTTGGTCAATTTCGGGATTCTTGATGTAAATTGATTATTTCGAGTGGGCTTTGTTCGCTTAGCATATTTTTATGGTATAAATCCGTTTTGGATAGATTTGGAGCATCCGGAGGCCGATTCGAGAGGCAAAGGCATCGCGGGCTAGAGTTTGGACCGAATAGAGGTAAGTAATGATTGTAAATACTGTTCTGAGGGTATGAAATCCCGGATTTCACATCGTTGTGCTACTTTGAGGTGACGCACATGCTAGATGACGAGCGTGGAGTCGTGCACCGTTGGGGATTGTGACTTGGTCCATCCCGTACGACTATTAACTCGCATATTTTACTTGAAAACTATTTGATATTGTTATATTTTGGAAAATATTATTGTGTTTGGGGCTAAATGTAGTATCTGGGCCTTGTGCCGATTGTTTGGACCCTTAAGGGCTTTTACTACTGTTTTACCTCACTGTTTTGGTTTAATGTTTACGCTCAGTCATGCTATGTTATTACTGTTTTCATAACTCGGTTTTATTCACTCCTTTTGATTTCATAAATGATTTTGAGCGGAGTACTTGTTTTACTGTCAGCCCGAGGGGCTTGAGTGAGATCTGACTGAGTGAGGCCGGGGGCCTGTATTGTGAGGATATCATGGGATCGGGCTGCGTGCCGCAGTATGTGGTACTGATTTGTGATATGAGAGGCCGAGGGCCTGAATTATTATGCCAGGAGGTGGCTTGTGATTGATATGAGGCCGAGAGCATGTTTGATTATGCCACGAGGTGGCTTGTGATTGATATGAGGCCGAGAGCATGTTTGATTATGCCACGAGATGGCTTGTTATTGCGCTTGGGCCGTAAGGGGCCCCTCCCGGAGTCTGTACACCCCTAGTGAGCGCGGGTACCCAGTGTGAGTGATGTGTTGTAGCCCGAGGGGCTGTTGTTGTTTCATATTGAAGCCCGAGGGGCTGTTCTTAATCCATGTTGCCGGAGGGGCAGTTCTTGATTCATGTTATGCCCGAGGGGCTGAGTACAAGTGATTGTGAGGTAGCCCGAGGGGCTGGTTCTGTTAATATTATGCCCGAGGGGCGGTTTATGATACATGTTTTGCCCGAGGGGTTGTTTACGTTTCTATCATTTTTACTCACTGTTTTATCACTCGTTTGAAACTATTGAAAGTTGTTTTTAAAGGTTTTACTGAAATGGGCATGATTTACGAAGTAAATAATTTCTGCATTATTTTGGAAATGTACTGCTTTTGCTGTAGCGTTATGACATGGCTTACGCGTTTTCTTACTGCCCAGCTTTCATTTACTTTTATTACTTACTGAGTTGGCGTACTCACATTACGCCCTGCACCTTGTGTGCAGATTCAGGTAGTTCTGAACCCGGTAGCGGGTGTTGATTGCTCAGTGGCAGAGTCATTGGAGTTAGCAAGGTAGCTGCCCGATGTTCGCAACACTGTTTTTCTCCCTCTTGTCTTCCTTAGACTGTATTTAGTACATTTTTAGACTCTTCATTGTATTCAGACCTTAGTAGATGCTCGTGACTTGTGACATCCCGATGTCGGGCTTGTGTATTTATTCCGCACTGTTCATTTAGACTTACATTATGAGATATCTGATTAATTAAAGGCTTAAAAATAATTGTTATTGATTAAATGGTTAATTCGGGAATTGTGTCGGCTGGCTTAGTTTTACAATAGGCGCCATCACAACCGGGTCGATTTTAGGATCAGTCACATTCAATTCATGAAGAAGAAGAGGAGGAGAGCGGTGATGGAGGCAGTGATGTTTAAAGAGTGTGGTCCATCACTTGTGAATCAATTTTATTTTAAGTGCATTCCATCGTCTCGGCTTCAACTTGAGATAGAGAATTTGGAGTTACATAACTAATATAAGGAGTATTTTAATTGAAATAAAGTTCTCACGGGCAGAACTCTTACATTTTCTAGTGAAATTTATTTATGGAGAAAATCTCACTTTATACCCATTAATTCCAAACTATTTACCCTTTAATGTCCAGGCCCAAACTATTTACTACTCCTACCCATGCGCCCCAAACTATTTACCCGCCTTTATTATGTTCCTCTTCTTCTTCTTCCTCATTTTACCTTCCTTCAATTCTTTGCTCAACTCCCCAACCGTGTCAAAACCCTATTCCGAAAATATTAGTTCAACTTCTTGTCCACTCTCCACCCCGCTCTGTCTCTATCTCTTTTTTCAATAGTATTTACTTTCAACTTATATGTTATAGTAAAGTTTTAAGGAAGAAAATAGTTTTTTTGAAATTTATTGTTTGATTCGATGTGGTGCTATAAAATATTGCTTATAGTATCTTTGAGTAAGCTTCCCAGAACTAAATTTTTGTGTGTATTTGAATATCCACCATTGTTGGGCTTGAAGCTCAATTTTATTTTTGAAGATTTTTTATTTGATTTAAAGTGGGTGCTGTTAAATATTGCTTATAGTACCTTGTGGAAGTTCATACTGAAATTTGATAGCATTTGGAGCTGATTTGAGGTGATTGAGATTGAAATTTTCAGTTGAAAATCGAAGAACACAGCTACAGTATACCGCTACGGTATACAATATGTTATAGGAGTATATAGCTATACTGCAAACACAGTTACCTAATAGTATACCACTACAGTATACAATATACTGTAGGAGTATATAGTTATACTGCAACAGTATACTATTATAGTATACAATATATTGTTATAGTATACTGTAATAATATGCAATATACTGTAACAATATGTTGTAATAGTATACAATCTACTATAATAGTATACTTATTACCCGTAAATTCACTTGTCTTTTCCCTTTTAATTTGCTTTAAGTTTTTACCCAGCGTGAGAGGCAAATTGAAAATGCAAAAAAATATATATTATAGTATGCTATATAATGTAACAGTAGACTCTTACAATTAGATCCTTTTAGAATTTTGAATTTTTTATTGACAACTGATATTATTTCAGTTTAATAATTGAATTAAACTTTTTTTAACTCTTTGTGTACCCTGTTGGTATAACTATATACTATACTGGTATCATATGTTAGTTAATATTTTTTTGGTTGTATTAGCTACATTTAATTGGTACACAATTTGATTCTTCTTTAGTAATAATATAAAAAAAAGAATAATAAAAAATAGTGAAAATAGTAAATGAAATTAGATTATGAAGAGAAAAAGAATATAAAAAAAAGTTAAATGAAATTAGAATAGAAAAAAAGAAAAAATAAGAAGAAAACGAGAAAAAAGAAATGGAGAAAAGAAAAAGAAAAAAAAAGAAGCATAGAAATAAAAAAAGAATTGGAGAATAAAGAAAAAATTTCCCGCAAAACCTATTGTGGGTAGGAAATGTAATTAGTTTATGGGTAGAAAAACAAATGGATAGACAGGGGTAAATAGTTTTATTTTTGTGGGTAAATGTGTCAAAACCCCAAATTTATGTTCAAATACAATTGACTCGTTCAAATACCTTTTTTCTGTAACTACAGCTTCAAATACATTCCTTTTCTTTTCAATTTCAACCAAAAATTGTATGTCTACTTAAAACTGGAATAATTTCAGTAACATTTGATGACTCGTATACAAGGTAAAAACATGCCCGTAAATGATATATGTTACTTTATTTAACTATAATTATTGGTATTTAACCATAGTCAACTACCACATTTTATACACATGATAGCAAATAATTAATATAAAATATTTAATACCTTGGTATTTTCCTTTATGCTTTTAATAGTACTAGTTTTAGGATACGTGCGTTGCACGTGTTTATAGTGTCTAATAATAAAAAGTATATATATTGACGTTAAAATAAAATGTAATATTTGTTTAAATAATTAAAATTATTTTTCTCATACTAACATAGTATTCGATATCTTCTGAATATGCATAGATGATGAATTTAGTTAAATTAGTTGTACATTAATTTGTAGTTGTAGTCATCTTATAATATGATATACAAATAGGTTAATTGTGTCTCACCTAACATCTCTTTATGAATACATTTTATCTTCTACTATTTTATCCTTATTTCTCAAAGTTTTAAAAGTAAATTCTGGGTTCCGAGGCCTTAAAAACCTCTTTTTGTCTCACCTCGATTAGCGTGCGCAGTCCGGGCGCGTAGCCAGAAAGCCAATATGTGAAAATATGTGAAAAACGATGAATTTTGACTTTAAAATGAATTAAGTTGACTTCGGTCAACATTTTGGGTAACCGGATCCGGACTCGTGATTTGACAGTCTCGGAGGGTCCGTAGGAAAATATGGGACTTGGGCGTATGCCCGAAATCGAATTCCGAGGTCCCAAGCCCGAGAGATGAATTTTTAAAGAAAATTATTTTTCTGAAATTATTTATGAGTTTTGGAAATGAAATGTGATTAAAACTTGATGGTATCGGGCCCGTATTTTGGTTTCGGCGCCCAGTACAGGTTTTATATGTGATTTAAGATAAGTCTGTGAAATTTGGTAAGAAACGGACTTGAAACGACGTGAATCGGATCGTATTTGAGAAAATTGGAATTTTGAAGTTCTTAAGAAATTCCATGATTTTGATGTTAAATTCATAGTTGTTGATATTTTTTTAGTGATTTGAATGCACAAGCGAGTCCGTATGATGTTTTTAGGTTGGTGTGCATGTTTGGTTTGGAGCCCCGAGGGCTCGGGTGAGTTTTGGATAGGCCACGGGGTGTATTTTTGACTTGAGGAATTGCAGACCTTCAGCTGTTGCATTGCAGGCCTGCAGGCTTCGCATTTGCGAAGCCTGGCTCGCAAATGCGAAGGCCTTGTCGCAAATGCGAACAATGGCCCAGGCCAGCTACCTCACAATTGTGAGGAAACCTATCGCAAATGCGATGCCTCCCCTATTAGCCAGTCGTCGCAAATGCGACGCATTCTTCGCAATTCCCAACTCGCAAATGCGAGATGTTGTTCGCAATTCCCAACTTAGCAGAAGTCTGGGTTCGCAATTGCAAACCCTGATCGCAATTCCCAAATCTGCAACCTGCAATTTTATAACTTAGTCGAAAATCTCCCATTTTTCACACTTTTTCAATACCAAAACACTCTTGGGCGATTTTTCAAAGAAAACTCTTCTTCCAAATCGATTGTAAGTCAATTTTAACTCGTTTTCTTCAATCATTAACATCTTTTCACATGATTTCAACTCAAAATCAATGATTTTCATGGGGGAAATTGGGTGCTTTGGGTAGAACCTAGATTTTTCAAAAATTGGGGATTTCGACCTCGATTTGAGGTCCGATTTCAAAACAAATTATATATTTGGGTTCATGGGGGAATGGGTAATCGGGTTTTGGTTCGAACCTAGGGTTTTGACCGCCCGGGGCGATTTTTGACATTTTGGGTAAAACTTTAGAAAACTTATTTTCATGCATTGGAGTTGATTCATTTAGAGTTTATTGATATAATTAAGTAACTTGTGACTAGATACGAGCAAATTGGTGGTAGAATCAAGGGGTAAAGCGATAGTTGAGACGCGAATTGTGTTCGTGGCATCGAGGTAAGTGTTTGGTCTAACTTTAGCTTGAGGGATTAGGAGTCGAGTCCTATTTGCTATGTGGTATTTGTTGAGTACGACGTATAGGCATGGTGACGAGTATCTATATGTTGGTGTCAAGCATGCCCGTGAGTCTATTATTGTGATTATTATGACTTTATTGTAATATTCATGCCTTAGCGATGTTTTCTATTGTTGGCAAAGTTTGTGGAAGTAAATTGTGAAATCTGAATATTTAGGAGCGTTGGCTCAAGTTGTATAACAAAATGTGAGAGTATAAGTGGTAAATGAACCTTTTAGAGCAGTGGCTCAAGTTGTGAAGTCAGATGTGAAGTGAAAGTGAAAAGGAGAAGAGAATCATTATATTATCTCCCTTGCCAGGATATTGTTGCTTTTGTTGTTATCTCCCTTGCCGGGATGTTGATGTTCTTGATGTTATTCCCTTGCCAAGACTTGTATGTTGAACTATTGTTCCCTTGCCGGGATTCTTATTGCAAATTTCATTTATTCCCTTGCCCTATTGTTTGTGATTGTTGTTTGGGTGAGGAAGAGTGTTAAAGCACGAAGGGTGGTGCCATGTATTGTTTAGGTGAGAGAGTGTTAAAGCACGAAGGGTGATGCCATGTATGATTTGTGAGGAAAGAGTGTAAAGCACGAAGGGTGATGTCGTGCCGCCTGATGTACAATTCTGTGCCGATTATATTGATTATATGGTGAGGACGAGAGTAAAAGCACGAAGGGTGATGCCGTGCACATTTTCATTACTTGATTGCTTTGGTGAGGACGAGAGTAAAAGCACGAAGGGTGATGCCGTGCACTTATTGATTTCTGATTCTTTGTTGATATCTGAGATATATTGTTTCTTTCAATTACCTGTTGTCTTTCTATTCTAAATTGATGGTTCCCCGTAGCATGTTACCCCTCCCATACTTGACTGTATATTACTGTTCTTCTTTTCCGCTGTATATAGTTGAATTGCACAGGTTTATTTGGTAGTCTGGTCCTAGCCTCGTCACTACTTCGCCGAGGTTAGTCTAGGCACTTACCAGCACATGGGGTCGGTTGTGCTGATACTACACTCTGCACAGTGTGCAGATCCCGGAGCAGCTTTTGGACCGTAGATTGGGTGGCTGCCTTCAGTCCACGTGGAGATCCAAGGTAGTCCTGCAGGCGTCCGCAGGCCCTGGCGTCTCCCTCTATCCCTTTATCCTGTTTCCTCTACTTATTTCAGAAACAGTGTATTATTTATCTTTCAGACTTTGTATGTAGCATTCTTAGACCGTCTGTGAAGCTGTGACTCCAGTTCTGGGTGGTTTGTTTAACAGTTGTATTGGATACGTATTCAGATAGTTTATGATTTTCTTCCGCTTATTATAAACTCCGTTGTTTTCACGTTATTGCTTATAATTGTTAAAGAGTATAGAAAGGGTAAAAAGGTAATTTGTTCAATAGTCGGCTTGCCTAGCTCCCATTAGTAGGCGCCATCACGACTTCCGAGGGTGGGAAATCCGGGTCGTGACAGCATTTTAACCAATTTAATTATTAATACTATAACTAATTTTGGTTTATATTCTTATTTCTTTTATCGCTGATGGTCTTTTCATGAAAAATAATTTATGTATTCTAAGACTTGCGTAAACTTGAAAAATAATTTTACCCATTTGATGAATTTGGAAAGCATTAAAATTGGATTATTTTGCTAGTAAGTTATTATTATATATTATCTCATACCATACATTAAATATTTAATTATAAATATACTTTATCCACAAAAACTCCTTTATCAAACAATAAAATCAAACTTTTGCGTTTTATGTTTGTCGTAGTGTTAGTATGTCAATTACGTTCTTTCTCTCATACTCTTACTATTATTAAATATTTTCGTAATTATTTTTTCTAATTATATTCTAAAATCTATATTAATATTTATATCTAAGCAAATTATTGATCGAAGAATAAAATTAATAGTTAGTGGACTAATCTCACAGACTACTCACAACATTTATAGGTTAATTACTTATTTGGGATAAAGAACAAAGCAAAATGCTTTCTCTTTCTTCAACCTTTTTTTCTATTTTATTTTGTTTACATCATAAATGTTCACCTAAAATTTAGCACAATATACAGTCTCTTTTGAGCTAAAAAATGTTCAACTGTAGAAAATACATACGCATAAAGATTTGGTATTACTTAATCATATTTTAATTGTAAAATTTATATAACGTAAAATTTAATAATTTTAAAGTCTTAAATATAAGGACTTCTTACTTAATAAGAAAAGATTTAATAAGTATTAAATTAGACTTAATTTCAAACTCCTAAATATTAGCTAGGAGAACAATCAAATGACCATTTTGTCTAGTGTGAACTTTATCTTAAAAGGGTAAAAAAGACGAACGATATTATGCTAAGGGTTTTCGTGCCTTTAATATAGCGTAGATATAGATAGATAGATAGATAGATAGATAGATAGATAGATAGATAGATATTATAGATTTAAATATAGATAGGTAGATTTGTGATAGTGAACGAATAATGTTAAAAAGATTCTGAGAGCACTTAGTATTTAATTTTTCCTATTAGTTTATATGGTAAAATCTTAATTAATATTAAAGTCCTTTTTTAGAACATCATAACTCTAATAAATAAAGATTTAGTAAATAAAATTTATATGATTAAAAGTCTTATTTGTTAGAAAAACAATTGAATAACTATTTTGTCTAGTGAAAATTCAATTTAACGACCAAATACTTTTAATTAAGAACAACTCTTCGACGCTCAAAAACTTAGTAGTTGATTTATGCAATGTTATTATGATTTATTTTCACAAAATCAAAATGTAAACAAAATAGAAACATGGAAAGTTCAAGTCAGTGATTTTAGCCAAACAAAATTAAGTACTTCAAATAGAAAGATAACTTGAAAACGTTAATTTACGTAAATTGTCGGCCTCTCCGCCCTCTTCTATGGCCTTTTCCCCTAAATATTTGAAAAAGTATAATTATAGTTTTATCATAATTAAAGTAAATTATTTATATAAGGTAAACTCTTCATTGATTTTTAAATTTGGTTTTTTTAGAATTTAAATAAGGCAGGATATAATAAATAGAATTTTACTTGGTGTAGAAGTCCTAAATATTAGGAAGACAAGTAAAATGACAATTTTATTCAATGCAAAATCTATTTTTAAAAGGGTAAAAAAGACGAACGATATTTCGCTAAGGGCCTTCGTGCTTTTAATATAGTATATAGATATATAGATATAAATAGATATAGATAGATTGACGGGTATTCTTTGTGTGCTTTCTTTGACACTAACCACAATATCCAAATAGCCATCACTATTCACTGGCTATTATGGACATGACAATTTTCCCAATAGCCATCACAGCATCACTATTCGCTGCAGCTATCCTAGCAGTATCAAATTTTCTTTCTGCTGCAACCTACCAAGAAGAAATTATTTTGATCCTTACCAGTTCTAACCTTATGCTGTTATTTTTCTTTTTGTTGCCCCAAACATTTCATGGCTCAAACATTTTTTAGAAGGAAACTAGAACTACAGTTAGAAGAAGGCCACCAATTACTTTGTAAATTATCCATCTCAAGTTCCAGAATTACCCAGCAGAATTTAATCAGAATAGATGACTATTTTGCTAGTTCAACCACGCCGTAGTTTCGAAGTTACGCTTTGGTGAAATAAATGATACAAGAAACAACGATGCATAATTTCGGAATTGAGCCAGAATTAGAAGACGCGAAATAAAACAGAAAGATTTTTTAGAAGAATCCAACTCATTGGAACTCAGAAGAAATTAAATAGTTAAATTCCATTGTAGTATTGACCGAACACGTAGACTATTTTCCAATTCGCTAGGTTCACAATATAACAAGCAGCGTTCAATCGCAAGCACAAAATCGTCCTCACCCTTGATAAATGTGTCCATATTTTCTCTTTTTTTTTTACTTCATTTACAAATGCACTGGTAGTAAAAGCCAGTGAGTACATAAAATGAGACAACCAGCACAAAGAACTCTAAGAAAGTGATGCAACTCGCTGGAGAAAGTAAAAAGAATTAAAGTTGTAATCTGTGTGCCTAAACTCCAGGTTAAACCACAGCTGCTTCCCAGAGAAGAGCTACAAAATTCCCTGGGCAGTATATCGAGCTAAAAACTAACTATACACAGTTAGAAATGACTCAAAAGGGAACTGTGAAGGGCAATGCATACAACTCAGCATCATGAATGTATTGCGCACGTGGCCATAATGCAGAGCCTCCACATGTTGAATCATTGCTGACTGCTTTGCTGACTGCACTTTTTTGACCAACTCGCGCGTGCTTAGGTTTTCTTTGAAACAGCCATGCTTCATCGTCAACGTCAAGATGCTCAGTTTGAAGACTTGGTGGAAGCCAGTTCTCTATCAAATTCCTGTACTGAAATTCTATGCTGTTCTCATGCGCGTTGGAGCATGATGCAGTTGCCGCCTTGTCAGCAACACAGTCTCTCCACCCAGACGTGGATGGACTTGGCTCTAAAACTACTGATGGGGGAGGACAACCTGTTGCTTTCAGCAAAGGGTTGGCTCTCTCTACACTTGTCCTGACTGTAACTTCTACATCTTTTTGGGCTGGTTTTTGCAACTGCTTCTCCTTGGCAGTTGATGTCTCACCTTGCCCACCCTTTTTAGACAACCGGATGCGGATAATGCTACCTATTGTCAAACAAAGAAACAAAAACATAAGCAACAGAAACAACAGAATACCAAAGTAATAAGCATGGTAATAAAATTAAATATACTCACCATGTGCCTGTATGTTTCCATGTGAAGGTGAGGCAGGCCTCTTCCTTTTATTGCTATTCTGGGTGCTGTCAGATGAGCAGCTGGAATTCTGTGAGCACACAGCCTGTCCGTGTTCCTCAGTGAGATTGCTCCTCTCCAACTGTTCAGCTTCGTCTTCTAGACATTTAAACAAGTACATTCCTTTGGACTCATGAGCGGCCTTGTCAAATCCAGGATTACTTGACTCCTTCTTTGCCTTCTTCTCTTCTCTTCTCTTTTCTTTATTTTCTTTCTTTTCTTTCTTTTCCCTCTTCTTCTCCTTCTTCTTTTCTGCTTTAGCTATCTCCCTCTCCCTTTGGAGCTTTAGAGCACCAGAGGATAACAAGTTCAGAATAGAGGGAGAGAGAAGATGAAAACAGCATGACCACGAGGATATTGCACAATTAAGATCTCACTGATCTTTTATTACATCAAAGAGACATGTTTGTAGTACCAAACATGTGTTGGGTTCACAACATATAATTGCATCAATATGACAGAATACAGTAACGCAGCACTCAGTCAGCTAGTTCAATTTTTCACACAACCTGGCCCTGGTCTTACATTGAGTTGCTTAAAAAGTTCTAAATAAGTCCAATCATAACACTCTGGCAAAGGGATAAGAGGGATTAGGCTAACCCCCACTCAGCTAGAAAGAACCAAAGCATGGAAAAATTAAAGAATAACAACATGTTCATTGAACACCATATACACAAGCACTTAGCATTGTGGACTCAACGCAAAACAAGGATGCCCTTTTGTTCTGTCAGGTGTCATTTATCACTCCTATGATTGAAGATGCGTAAACAATCATTTGAAATGTACAGTTAAATGTAGACTAATGTGCAGTATTCATGCTTTATTAAGTGATCATGTCAAAGTAACGAAAAATTACAGGGAATACCTAAAAACAACAACCAAGTAGCTCATGAGTTGTTTCATAGATGACAATCTCACTTAAACTTAATTTGATGGAAACTATAGAAGTCTAAGCAGGAAAGAGGCCTAATAACACTTCTACGGGAGCTGGACCCAAGTGGATATTTTTGAAATTTACAATTAGGATAGTTGTTTTTTTAATTTGGTTGTGAAAATTTGTGCGCATTCCACCAAAAACATGATTTTAAAAGAGTACTTCAAAAGTAGTTTTATCCATAAATCTTCCCAAAGAATCTTCTGAAAAATCCATCAAAAAATCCCACTTTAAAATAGTTTTGAAACCAGATTGCAGCCCTCATTAGTATAAACCTATAGTCACAGGAAATCTCCTATTTCACCACTCCATCAAATATCAAACCTGCAATAACCTGGTCTTATTACATGATTACTCTAATTTCTCCCTCAAACAATGCACTAAACCCTAAAGTGTCTCAACACTTTTCCAACTCCATCCTTGATCCACGGGCAGGAGATACACTATCAGCGGGCATCCAATTATCTTGATTTCCTATGATATATGTCGTAATATTAATCATATCCTTAAAACTAATCCACTTATAACCAGATTAAACTGGGACATATACATTATTTACAACGATTAAACCCTAAATCGAAGTTCATAGATATGCACAACCCAATGAAACAACATTATTTCCTAGGAGATTTACATGGTATAGAATCAGATTTAAACAAGCCCTTATATGCTGGATTATTTCTAGCAACACGACGAAAAAATCAGCCAGGGACGAGAGCATAAACACATAAATCAAGTGCTCTTTGTTTCAACAAACCTTAATCGATTCGATCAAGGCTTCATTATTGGCTGCTGTATTCAGCGAATAGCCAGGTGGTGGGTATGGGAAGCACCGAGACATCCTCAATACACACAGAAGTACAACCCCTTTTGGATTTCGATTTCAGATCTGAAATTCCCCCTCCTCTCTTTCACGAAAACACAAAAACAAATCGTAAAAATAGATGGGTAGCGTTTAGATCTTGGATCGATTTGGCGCGATACAATAGAAAAAATTGATTGAATCGCAATAAAATCGAAGTTCTTCTGGAAACCCTAGAGCCGACGCAGACGAAATTATTGAGAGAGGCGGAGATGAATAATAGGCTAAGGTACCTCATAAGGGGGTATTTATAGGCAGATGAGTGGCCGACTTAAAGTGCGTTTTTATTTTACCTTATTACCCTATCTTTTTTATGGTAATATCCTTTTCCTTAGCATAGACGGATGGCATCACTTAAGGCCCATTTTGTATTGGAAAGCAAGTATAGACCAATTAGAATTAGAAAAACAAGTTAGAAATAGTTTTAAATTAGTTATAATTTTATGTATTTTGTCCCTAAAAATAAATGATATTTACAAATTTTGAAGTTAGAACTAAGTAAAATTTGGCTAGTGATTTGAATTTAATATGTTGTAAAATTTTAAATATTAACTAGTTCTAATGTCTGGCTCTCGATATATCTATTTTTTAATAGCATTAAGTCGATTTTAAATCCAAACAAATAACTTGTAAGTATATCTCCTTGGTATGTGTAATGAATAAAATATAGCAAAGCAAATATGTCTAATATTTTTTTACTCGAAGAATATACTAAATTATTGCGAGCAGAACGAAAAGGACAGGCTTTGGAAGAAAGATCTGTTATCTGTTTTCGAGTTTTCCTATTGAGAATAACAAGAGCATCTCTCAATACTCAAAAGTTTCATATTTAAAGCGAGTTTTTAAGAAATTATTCGAGCTTCAGCAAAACGCGGCTCATACATGTAATTTGGTATATGCAAGGAATAAAATATAGCAATGCTCATTTGCTCTTGTGTACAAACAAATTAATTCATGTGGAAAAAAATATTTTTCTAATAAACCAAACAAAAAGGAAAATTTTCTTCCCTTTTCCTTTCGATTCTTTTCCTTTTTTTCCAGCGAGTTTCCAAATTCCTATAGCTAGTTTAGTGGGTGATTTTTAAAAATAGCCAGATTTACAACTGGTCATTCAAAAATAGCCCAATTTAAAAGTAATCGAAATTTAGCCACTTTTTATGTAAAGATAAATCTGAGTGAAAATACTGTTCAAAACCCGGAAAATACTCCAGTATATTATACTGGTGTTCCAGCATAAGCATACTTGAACTCCAGCATATTATACTGGAGTTCCAAGATAGTATGCTGGAACTCCAGCATAATATGATGGAGTTCCAGCATAAATACACTAGAACTCTAGCATAATATACTGGAGTTCCAGCAAGTATAATGGTCCAGCAAAGTATACCGGTCCAGCATAATATGCTGGAGTTCATACACAAGTGCACCAAACTCCAGTATATTATGCTGGACCGGTCTCTATTGCAGCAAAACGGTGGCTATTTTTTATTGACTTGGTAAACGCTGGCTATTTTTGATTGACCAGTCCGAAAACTGGCTATACCGTGAAATTTTGGCTAGTTTAGTTGGCCAGTTGCAAACAGTCAATTATGCTAAAAGGGCTAGTTGGGCCAATATTTTTCCCGAAACGACTGCTCTGGGACCCATTTTTACCCGCTCACGTGGCAAAGGTTGAAACCCCTAGTAAACCCAAAATCGAGTTGTCTACAAGTTGCCACAAAGGCCCATAGAATTAAGTTTACATTTTCCATAGATTTCCGAATTTCAGATCGCCGGAATGAGGAGGATTAGTGGAATCGCCGCCATATGCCGGGCCGCGGATGGTGCTGCCGCCGTGTCGGTTCCGCAGCAGAGGACGTCTACTGTGGCTCGGTACAGCACGAGTAGCAGCAAATCCTCTGTCAGGTCTAATTGGTATCAACCTACTAGAACCGCCGCTCACGCTGTCACCGGAACAGTGTTTTTCTCGGTGGCGGCTACCACGTTGACCGAGGAAGTCCACGCTAAAGAAGCAGTGCCGCCGGAATTACGCCCTAAGGATATTGTTCTTTATCAGTATGAAGCTTGTCCATTCTGTAACAAGGTTAAAGGTATTCACTTTTTTCGCTATTTCTGTCTTATCGATTGTTTATTTTATGTTTAATACTTATTTTTGCTGATGTGCCTCAGTAAAAAAGAAAAAGCCATTTTTGTAAGAAAATCAAGTCTAGTTTAGGTAGCCTATTATATTCATCTGTGATCTGTTAATGAGAGTATAGCTTGGAGATAGTTCATTGAGGATTAGATAATTATTCTATAGGATACTAGATTCTTGAAGTCTTCATAAACAATAAACTCTCTCCGGTTCAATTTAACTTGGCACGTAGTTTAACAAAGAAAGGAAGACTTTTGAAATTTGTCGTCTTAAAGATTCCGTAACATTTGTGTGATTATAAAATCTTCTCATTAAGGGCAAGTTGAAAAGTTTAAAGTTAAATATATCAATTTTTTTGGAATGGATTAATAAGAAAATATTGTCATATAAACTGGAATGCAGAATATAGAAATATGTCAATTTTTTGGAATGGACTAATAAGAAAATATTGTCATATAAACTGGAATGCAAGGAGTATCAAGTATCTTTTGTTTTCACTAACATGGTACTGTTGCCAAAGCATGCCTCACCTCATTAAACTATTTGATGTATTCTTGTACTTTTGTACAATTGCTAACAACTCTTGATAACAAAGAAATCCCCAAGGTCAATGGCGCATGGTTCGAAACACGGTGGATTATGGGTAATGAGCTTGCCAATCTACCCTTCTCCACTTAAGAGGCTTCTGTGTGCGGCATTGTATCAAATGTTTTCTTAAGGTTTATTTATTCGTTTTGACAATGTATATCTCTGAATAGTCGTAATGCATGCTGGTTAATGTTTATGATTCCATCTCTGCGATCCTTTCTTTTCTTCCTCCCCCATTAATTATCATTATCTGGTACGCACCATAGTCCTTCACCCTGGAACTTTTCCTTTTCAGCATTCCTTGACTACTATGACATCCCATACAAGATCATTGAGGTCAACCCCATCAGCAAAAAAGAAATCAAGTGGTCTGATTACCAGAAAGTCCCTATCGTGATAGTTGATGGTGAAACTCTGCTGGACTCATCAGGTATCTGATGTCCTAGAATTGCTTCACTTTTTTTAAGTAAATACAGTTTTGAGTACATTGTCACTGTGTGATGGCTGTAAATTATTTATGATAATTATGTTATTGTTTAGTTTCTAAACACCGGAAGGGAGCCTTGGAGCAAACGATAAAGTTGTCTCCGTGTGACCTATAGATCACAGGTTCGAGGCATGGAAGCAGCCACTAATGCTTGCATTAGGGTAGACTATCTATGTCACACACTTTGGATGCGGCCCTTTCCTGGACCCTGCGTAAACGTGAGATGCTTTGTGCACCGGACTGCCCTTTTTAGTTTCTATACACTGCTGATTATAAAATGCATCTCAACCTATCCAACGTCTAAGCTCAACTGTGAAGGAAGCATTCAGAGTGACTATAAGATAACTATATCTATGGATGGCAATTTTGCATTGAAGATGGAAAGAAATGGATTCCAGGACACCTCGGGGGTATAAGAGTGTGCCACCTAGACTTAAGGGCAAGTTCTACAGAGTGGTGGTTAGACCGGTTATGTTGTATGGGGCTGAGTGTTGGCCCGTCAAGAAGTCCCATGTCTAGAAGATGGAAGTAGCTGAGATGAGGATGCTGAGATGGATGTGTGATCATACCAGAAAGGACAGGATCGGGAATGAAGTTATTAGGGACAAGGTAGGAGTGGCATCTGTGGAAGACAAGTTGCGGGAGTCGAGGCTGAGATGGTCCAGGCATGTGAAGAGGAGAGACATAGATGTTCCAGTTAGGAGGTGTGAGAGGTTGTCCATTGCGGGTTTGAGGAAGGGTAGGGGCAGGCCTAAGAAGTATTGGGGAGAGGTAGTTAGGCAGGACATGTCATTGCTCCAGCTTACCGAAGATAGGACCCACGATAGAAAGACTTGGAGGTCGAGGATTAGGATTGAAGGTTGACAATTATTAGTGTGTTCCTCCTAGGCTTACCAGTAGTACTAGGACTATTTTTGTGTTATCTTATTCATGATTCTTTATTATTACATATTGTGTCATTCGTGCACGTTACGTTAATGTATTGTTGTTACGATTGTTTGCTACTTGTTGCCTTATCTCCACTGTGCCTCGAGTCGAGGGTGCCTCCCTATCTTTATAAGGAAGGGGTAAGGTCTGCGTACACACTACCCTCCCCAGACCCCATTTATGGGATTACACTGGGTTCGTTGTTGTTGTTGTTTTTTTATGGTTATGTCTAAACATTTTTCTTTTGCCCTTTTGGTGGATTATAGAAATTATTGATAAATTATTCGAGAAGGTTCGCTCTGTTGATTCTACCTCGGATGCTGATGAAGAAAGCAAATGGCGCAAGTATGCACTTCTCTTTCTATTTATGATAGTTTTATGACTGTGTCGTAGATATAAGTGATATTTGGTAATAAGGTTATCGAGTCTGTAAGTGACATAGGAAATTAGCCGTTGTTTCCCGATTAAGCTTTTGCTTTTTGTTACGTAAGAGGGTCTTATCCACTAATCGTTATTCTTGCAAATGTAGGTGGGTGGATAATCACTTGGTGCACGTCTTAGCACCCAACATATATCGAACTACCTCAGAAGCTCTTGAATCATTCGAGTACATCACTAGTCATGGTAAGATTTGATTGCGGTGACCAAATGTCAAGATGTTTCGGGAAGAAATTTTTACTTTTTGGTGCTTTTCTTTCTTTCATACTAGTAGCTTTAAATCAAGATGTCGTGTTTTACTTAATTCTATACATTTGGCAGTAAAACTATGATGCATGTGAGTGTTTAATTAGTGTTGAAAAAATCTTGTTACTCTTTTGGTGTTTTACCCGTCTTAAAAGATTTCAGTTAGTTAAGTTTGGGATAAAGAATTAGAGTTGATGTCGGTAATACTTTGCTGCTTATTAGCTAGTCTTGATGTTGTCCCGTGGCTCGCCTTAGAGCATCTGTTCTTCTGTTACAACTGGAACAGTGATTACATATGTTGTATTACTTCATGCACTGCAAACTTGGTCTGAAGAATTAAAGATGGAAATCTGTGAAATAGAATGCTGCTGTTTCAAGATATGTATACGAAGTCACGTCCTCGATAAATATGACCAAAGCAAAACACTCCCCAGTTTGTATTTGAAAGTAAAAATATGTGATGAAGCAAATGTATACTGCTCAGTGCTCGGTGTGTTACTAGTCGTGGCTGTTCTCTGTAGTTGAATTTGTCTTGCTCATAGTTTTCTCCCTTGCTCGCTGTGTTTTATTGATTCTTATGTATTTAAGCTAGGCTTGATATTGTATCAGAACCTGAATCGTAATGGAGATGAGAAAGAGTGAAATTTATTAGCGGTGCTTATACTGAGAGTTTAACAGTTCTTTGCTTGATACCCCAAGGGAGGTTCAATTTTCAACTCCTCATAAATAATATTTCAGCTTGTACACACTAGCTAATAATAAATGGTGGAGTTTTTGTAGGCTGCCTTTTGATCTCTGTTTAGCATAGTCCGGTTGCAGGTCTTATTCTATGTTGTATACCTTTATGTGAGTTGAAGCCGTGGGTGTCTTTTGGAGCAATTTTTTCCGTGGTTTACCTGTTGCACAAGTCTAATCTTATTTATGCTATGGACAGGTAATTTCGGCTTTACGGAAAGATTTACCGTCAAGTATGGTGGTGCTGCATCCATGTATTTTGTTTCAAAGAGATTGAAGAAGAAGTATAATATTACCGATGAGCGTGCAGCCCTGTATGAAGCTGCAGAAACATGGGTTGATGCTCTGAAGGGCCGAGATTTTCTTGGTCTGTTTTAACTTCTACGTCATAATCTATTTGATTGATAATTTTTGCACCAAATCCTTGTCATAATGTGTGAGCCTTGACTCATTTTCGGTCTAACAGGTGGCTCTAAACCAAACTTGGCTGATCTTGCTGTATATGGCGTTTTGAGACCCATCCGCTACCTGAAATCTGGTAGAGACATGGTGGAGAACACACGTATCGGTGATTGGTACTCTCGAATGGAAAGTGCAGTAGGTGTGTCTGCTAGAATTCAAGCTTGAGTGGCGATTAATTGGAAAACCACAAGCAAAGACAATTTTTGAGAGGTGTTGATTACAGTTCTGAGAAAGAATATTACTTTCAAGCTAATATATAAAGGAGATGCACTTAACCAAATTTTGGTAGTTAAGGATACCAAATAAATTTGATTGCGCGCTTGTTTACTTTCTGTGTTGACTTATTCTTCTGGATGAAAGTTGTATTTGAGGTGTGCTAAGACAATCTTTCTTGCAGTTTACCACTATTTTGTCGCCAATTTTACTACTGATTTGTCCTTCTAGTAGCCAGTGTACCTTTTCTCTTAATAATGTATTCGATTTTTCAGCTGGATGCTGGGATTGATGTTCACCCCTTCTCTTCCCTATCCTTTTTCTCTGATATGGTGGAAGTTGAGCTAGAATTTAGAATATTGCATTGTTTGGATTATTCATCATTGTCTCATTTTGGAACCTGGAGCCAGATCCCTGTCCGAGGATTAGTTTGGTCGAAGATTGATTTTGTCACTTTTAAAAATAAAATTTCAGATTTAAATTAGAAAAGTCCTACCATGAACTTAATCGTATTATACAAAATTAAGGAGGTCTTTTATAGTTTAAACTAGTGAATTTCTTGCGCTCCCCGTGATTATGAAAGATTTATGTGGTGATCTTTAACTAATATTCAAATGGTTAACAAACCAATAAATAGGTTGGGAAGAGCTAATTTATAACGTTCTCGTTCTTACGTATTATGTATGATTTAACAAAGGAAAGGATAAAGATAAAGGAGAATACTTCATTTATTTATTTCATTCGTATAAAGTACTCCTAGTTTACTTTGTTAGTTATTTGGTGTAAGTGCGAAAGAACTAAAAGAGACATTCTTACGTTGCTTTGTCCAATTTGGAAGTAATATAAAGAATTGAAGTGAATAGATACAATGGTTTCTTTTCTATCTTCTGCTTGGGTATTATCCTTTCTTCTTCTCAACAAAAGATTGTTTCAATTCATGTATCTATATGGTATTTGATAAAAATTTATTTTAAGCAAGTTTTGATCCCAATTACATCTCTTAATCTTAAGATATTAACTTTTGGAATTGGATTAATGCTTTTTGTTGATATTCTCAAAAAAATAGTTTCTTCCCTCCAAGTGATATAGGAAGAAAATGTCTGCTTATATTACTGTGAACTTGTTTTGTTGGCCAAGAAATCAATTTTCTTTTTTCATAAATCAAAAGAATATTGTAGGCATGCAAATTTATTGAATTTAAGTTCAATAAAATAATTTGGACTATTTCAAATATATTAGTTTAAATAAATATTATGGGCTAATATAATTGAATTAATTATTTAAGTCCAATAATATTGACTGGGCTAGCCCATTTAATTGGGCTACAAATGATGAGCCCACTTCACTAGGCCCAGTATGTCATCTTCCTAGAGGCCCGGTTTGGTGCTACGTGTCAAATGATATGGCATGACAAGTCAAACGGAAGAGCCAATAGGATCATGCCATGTATCAAAATGACAAGACATGCTAAGTCAAATTAAAAGGCCAATGAAATAGCGCCACACATGCAAGTGACATGTTCTGGCCAATCAAATGCGGCCTTGTCACTCTTCAATCTGATTGGTCGGAAAGAGTTTGTTCTCATCACAATTCTTCCCTCCCACAACAATAAATAGGGGTCTTCATAACCCAGAAAAGACACCAGAAGTTATAACAAGAAGCAAGAAAGAGCTCGTGGATCAAACGCTACAAATTTCTCCACAAGTTTCAAGTTTCAAGCTTCAAGTTCAACTTCAAGAAATCAAGTTCAAGTTTAAGTTCAAGAAATCAAGTTCAAGCTCAAGAACGAAGAACAAATCAAGTTCAAGCTCAAGAACGAAGAACAAATCAAGGTTTAAGGAGTACGAGTTCAAATCAAAATTCGTGCTAGTTGAATTCAAGATCATCGTTCGTGGCAACAAATATAGATTCAAGATCAAGCTTGAAGGCCCTTGAATTTATTTACTATTGGAAAGAAATATCAGAGGATTCATAGAGATTTGTTGGCAGCCATGGGAAAGATGATTGAAGCTATTGTGAAGAAGAATCTGAGAGGAAAATGAGAGAAGAACAGAACCAGCTCACTTCATTTCCAAAAATTAAGTTTTGTGCAGTATACTACAGTATTTAACTAACTAACTAACTTTACACTTAACCGACTTTCACTAACTCCCTAACTAACTAACTATAGTTAACATTACACTTAAGTTTAACTACAGTTAACTATCAGCTTGTTACTTAGCTACTAGCCAACACTCCCCCTCAAGGTGGTGATTCAAATAAGTTCTTCAATCCAATTTTGTTCAACAAGTATTCATGTTGAGCTTTTCCCAAACCCTTTGTGAGTAAGTCTGCTAGTTGATCTTCTGTATTCACATACTCAGTTTTAAGCAGTCATTGACTTAGTTTTTCTCTCACAAAGTGACAGTCTATGTCAATATGTTTTGTTCTCTCATGAAATATTGGATTGGCAGCTATTTGGATTGCTGCTTTGCCATCACATATTAGAGTTATGTGCAGCTCAATCTTGACACCTAGTTCACTGAACAGACCCGTTAACCATGTAACTTCTGCTGCACACGATGCCATACTTCTAAATTCTGCTTCTGTTGAAATTCTTAGAGACAGTACTTTGCTTCTTAGACTTCCAGGATATTAGTGCACTGCCAATCTTAACTAAATACCCTGTAACTGACCTCCTTGTCTGTATGCATGCCCTCCAGTCTGAGTCACAGTAAGCAGTCAACTTACTTGATGATTCTGCAGGCTTTGCACCACTTAGACCTGACTCGGATATTAACTCTAGAGCATACTTCATTTGACACATGAGAATTCCTTGTTTAGACCTTGCAAACTCAATGCATGGGAAAAATTTCAGCTCTCCTAAATCCTTCATCTTGAACCTTTTCTTGAGATCTGTCCTAGTATCACACAACAACTGTTGGTTGTTCCCACTGATTAAAAGATCATCTACATACACCAGTATGATCACTATGTCA
Source organism: Nicotiana attenuata (assembly GCF_001879085.1). Taxonomy (NCBI): domain Eukaryota; kingdom Viridiplantae; phylum Streptophyta; class Magnoliopsida; order Solanales; family Solanaceae; genus Nicotiana; species Nicotiana attenuata. The sequence goes on from NW_017670401.1 coordinate 439,480, forward strand.
CTCCTAGCTTTCTTTGTGAACAGGGAATAATCATAATGGCTTTGCTGAAATCCCATATGAAGTAAAGCTTCAGTCAACTTCATATTCCATGGCCTTGGGGCCTGTTTAAGTCCATAGAGAGATTTATGGAGTTTGCAGACCTTCTTGTGAGTCTCCCCCTGTCTAGCAAACCCCACAGGTATATTCATATAAACCTCTTCAATAAGATCTCCATTAAGGAAAGCATTATGAACATCTGTCACGCCCCAAAATCCGAGGAGCGCGACCGGCGCTTAACCGAGTAAACCCGACCGAGCAAGCCTGTTAGGTCTCATTCTACCCAAACTAATTCATGAATAAATAGGAGATGGACTCCATTAATCAAATTCTATAAACATATCATTAACGATTCCCATTTCATTTTCATTAGCAACTTTATTCACCATTTTAAAGGTATTACAAGTTTTATACATCATTGCCAAACATCAATATTTCTATTTTAAATTCCAATACCCGACACTACCCACAACCTGTCTACGGAGCCTCTAAATACAACTGAAGAATAATATGGAAATGCCGGCAACAAGGCTCCTGCTATACCTTACACAAATACAAAAATAAGACTCCGGGAAGAAAAGCGGCATGAGCCACGCAGGGGCCCCGAGAGGACAGGTGCTCACCAATACAGCTGACGGAAAGTGGAGGAGGTGCTACTGTCGGTGGACTGGAGTACCTGCTATAGAACCACCTACAATCATAACAAGAATGTAGCGCCCCCGGCAAAAGGGACGTCAGTACATTTGAATTGTACTGGTATGTATGAACAAACTTTATCCCAAGTAAAATCAATCAATACACGGATAACGAACAGTAATAAAATCAACAATCAATGCACATGAAAGGAACAACCAAGGCCAAACAAGTTTCACAATCTCTCCTTTTCCCCTTTCAACATCATTTAACCATATCAATGACATCACATACTTTCATTTCGATGGTGATGATGATCACGTTCCATCCTTATTACCTCGGCCACCCTTATTACCTCGGCCACCCTTATCACCCCAACCCACAATTTATCATTTTGTGTTGCGGCGCGCAACCCGATCCCACCGGACAATCACACTTCACACAACAACAATAGTTCAGAGTTCAATCACATAGCTTCAGGCCATCCAGAATATCAAACAATACACATCTAAGAGACAGTAATAGAACCAACAAGCATTGCACGTAGGAAGAAACAACCAAAAATCAAAAGTTTCACAATCTCTCCTTTTTCCCTTTCCAACACTTCCACATTCAAGAGTTTCATATATTTTCATTTCAATAGTGACTATGGTCACTTTTCCACCCTTATTACCTCGGCCACCCTTATTACCTCGGCCACCCTTATCACCACAACCCACACCTTATTACTTCGTTGCGGCGCGCAACCCGATCCCACCGAACAATCACATTTCACACAACAACAACAACAAACAATACATCACAAGAACCATCATTTGAAGGAAACACAAGTTCATATCAACAATTCATACATTTGGGCCCATGGCACCATAACTGTCACCAAGAAGTAATTCATGTACAAGGTGTTGTCGTAATCGTTCAACTTATTTACGTCATTTCACAATACCCTCTTTCATTACTTACCACGCATGGTTTTTAGCCATTATACACATTCCCACATTTGGACACATTAGCATTCTTTCATTCGTTAACACATACTCCCATGTCGGCATCCTCAAACATTTACAAACTTTGCACATAATAAGGTAGGCACATCAAATCACTTCTCACAATAACATATAACTTGGTGGTGTGAAAATCAACTAAGACAATCAATACACATATTTTCATACAAGGTACACGTACCGTATGCTCGTCACAACAAGGGGATTCTACAAGAGTTAAAGTTAGCCATACATACCTCGATAGAGCTTTCCTTAAATTCTTACGAAATTTCGGGACTCTTAGCAACTTCAATCTATTTTGGAAATATAACAACCTGAACCAAAATTAGGAAGATGATCATTATTCTAGCTCATTTGAGCATTTTATCAAACACTATATGTGCGTTAAATCTTTATGGTCCTTTTATAGAGGATTTCATCAACCCACAACCCATACTTTACCATTTTTAGCTCAACAATGTTCCTACACCTTTTGACAACACATGCAAGCAAGATAACAACTCCAATACCCACAAACTTTCTTGATAAATACCCATCTTTAGCTAAAATTCGAAATTAAGGGATAGGGTGAAGAATCTTACCTCAAGGATGAAGACCTAGTGTGTTTTTCCTTGTTAATCTTTCAAGATTTGAGCAAGAATTGAAGAAAAATTGATGAGGGACACTTTCCCACTCTAGGCACTCTCTCACTCTAAAAATATCTGATTTTAGTTAAGAAATGATCCGTTGCATTTATTTGGCGAAATGAGGTCGTTTTATAACAAAAGCCCGATTTGTGCACAGCCGCGCCGCGTGGGGCGCCGCATGGGGCGCCGCGGTTGTGAAAAATGTGCTCAGCAAACGTCTTTGAATGCTCTCTGTATCTCCCCACAGGCGCGCCGCACGGGGCGTCGCGGTAGTGTAAAATTTTGCGCTGCTTTTGGTAATTTGGTCATAACTTCTGGTAGGAGTGTCCGAATGACAAACGGTTTGAAGCGTTGGAAACTAGACTCAGTGACCTTTTATTTGATAGGTATTCGTCACATAAAACCTTATACATATTTATATATGCGCGTTCAAAGTGTGGACTAATGCAAGTACCTTTGGAATCTTAGCCTATTATGAAATTTTTTTCCATTTGGCTTACACTTAGGCCTATCCTTGGACCCCACCTTACTTAATATATGACTCATACACTTGTTTAACAAATCCAATTGATACCAACCATGTTAATAGCACATAAATTATTATAATTAGCCTACGTGGCACCACGAAATCCTAGATTACTTAGCGAAATTTTCCGGGGCCTTACAACATCCATCTGAAAGATCAGTCACTGTTTAGAAGCAGCCAATGCATTAATAGATCTTATAGTAACCATCTTAGCCACAGGAGAAAAGCTTTCACCGTAATCCAAACCTTCCTTTTGACTGTACCCCTTAGCAACCAATCGATCTTTGAACCTTTCTATCTCTCCAGATGCTTTATACTTAATTTTGTACACCCACCTACAAAAAATAGGTGTCTTTCCAGGTGGAATATCTACAATGCTCCGGGTATGATTGTCCTCCAGTGCATCAAATCAATCTCCAACTGCATAGCTTTCACCCATTTAGGGTCAGAAGCAGCTTCTTTAAAAGTAGGTTGTTCTGAGAGAGCTGAGTAGGGTGTGAGAGCTTGTTTGAAGGTTGGAGAGATGTGAGAATAGTCTACACAGGAGGAGATGGGATAAGTACATTTTGAGCCTTTGGAGAGGGTGACATAATCCTACAGCCATACAGGTGGCTTGCTTGGTATGGAGGATCTCCTGCATCCTTCAAGAGGCTCAGCAGGATGTGATTGACTTGCAGATGTTTCAACACAAACATCATCCTAATAATTAATCACAATAGGAGGGATAGATTCAGAAGTAGTTCTGTCTGTAGGGAAGGAAGGAATTTCTGCACAGGACTCTGATGACATCTGGTCTGCAGCAGGCTCAGTTGAGTCTTCTACTGTAGGTGCTGAAGAGGAGATGAGAGTTGTATCATCCAATTCAGGAGATAACAGATCCAGAACAGGGAAAATCAGAGTTCCTGAATCTCTAACATGCTTGAAAGGAAACAAAGTTTCATGGAACACAACATTTCAATTGACCATAAAGTTTTTGGAATGCAGGTTATACAATATATACCCCTTTTGAGTAGAGGAGTAACCTAAGAGCACAGCAGGCACTGCTCTAGGTGAAAACTTGTCCAAAACTTTAGGAGTTGTAGAACAACATAAACAACCAAATACTTTGAGATGAGATAAAGAGGGTGGATCCAAATACATCTTCTCAAAAGGTGATTTGTACCCAATTACCTTAAAAGGTAATCTATTGAGTAAATATACTGCTGTAGTAACACATTCTCCCCAAAATCTTAAAGGCACAACTGCTTGAAATATGATAGATCTAGCCATTTCCAAAATAGTTCTATGTTTTCTTTCTGCCACCCCATTCTGCTTGTGTAAACACATGTACTCTGATGAATAATACCAAGACTGGACAGTAACTGCTTGAACTCAGTACTAAAAAAATCACTTCCATTGTCAGTCCTTAGAACTTTAATAGCAGTAGAAAACACATTGTTTGCTTGAGTAAGAAAATCTCTTAGAACTACAATTGCTTCTGACTTACAATTCAAGATGAAAATCTAAGTAAATCATCTATAATCATCAACTATGGTGACAAAGTATCTTTTACCATCATGTGTAGATACTCTATATGGTCCCCAAATATCACAGTGAACTAGTTCAAAAGCAAACTTTGTTGTAGTATTACTCAACTGAAAAGGCATCTTGGTTTGTTTAGCAACAGGACATACAGTGTAGGGCTGATTGAAGTTACCTGTTGTCAGCTTACTCAGTGCCTCTATCTTCTTTATTATGTCTATAGGAGCATGTCCTATTCTCTTATGCCATAAACTGCAAATGCTAGAAATAGACACACTAGAAGAAGTACCGAAAACAGAAGAAGAAGTAGAAACATAATTTGCTGAAGAAGTAGAAACATCATTTGCTGTGTTAACACACTTATTTGTTGACTGAGATGAGGCTGATATAGAAGTACTCCCACGCAGTATGTACAATCCGTAATCCTCTCTACCAATCCCCTTCACCTGACCACTGAAGAGGTCCTGAAAAATACAGAAGTCAGGGAAGAAGCCAACCATACATTTTAGTTCTTTAGTAAGTTTTGAAACTGAGAGTAGGTTGAACTTAAAATCAGGAATGTACAGAACATTAGAGATTTCCTGATTGCTTAATACAAAAGTATTTCCTGTGTGTGATACTAATGCCACACTTCCAGTAGGTAAGTGTACTTTGTTTTCTTATGTGTTTGGAAGTGCCCTATGATTGTGCAGTATGTTTAGACTTGAAGTCATATGATTCGATGCCCCAGTGTCAACAATTCACTTGTCAACACAATGAGACATAAATACATTCACTTTGCTCAGAATACCTGCAGCAGCTGATTTGCTTGATGAGTCTGATCCTTTTGTGCTTCCTTTGGACAACAGATGAACAATCTGCTGATATTGTTCAGGAGTGAAGACAAGAGCAGGATGTGGCAATTGCTGGAATAAAGCAGGTTGATTAGCTGGTTGTGGAACACCTGCATTAAAAAGACTTCCTCCTCTGCCTTGTTGAGTCACATTAAAAGCTACATTACTTCCCATAATATGTCTGTCTGTACAGTTCACCTCTGCACCACACACTTGATTTGTATATTGTCCAGTATTGATTCCTTTCTTCTTGGATTTGAAATCCTGAGGGTATCCAACTAGCTTATAACAGTTTTCCTTGGTATGTCCCTTGTAGTGGCAATACTCACACTGAACTAGACTCCTCTTTGGTTTGTAGTTTCCAGTATTATTTGTGTTCTTGCTGCTATACATAGCTATATTCTCCAAGGCTTCAGACACTTGAGCTACTTGTGGCATATTAGCAAGGTTTCTTTGGCTTTCATGATCAACTAACATAGAGTATGCCTTATTTATACTAGGAAAAGGGGACATCATCATAATTTGGCTCCTTAACGAGAATAGGACTCATTTAATCCAGTGAGAAACTGAAGAAGTCTTTCATACAAAATGTTAGGCAAACTTCTTTGACTTGGGACAGGGACACCCAGGACATGGCATAAGGGCATCAAACTCAAACTCATCCCAAACCTCTCTTAGTTTGGAGAAATAATCAGTTACAGTCATAACTCCTTGAGTCAAAGTGTGAACCTCCCTGTGTAGGTACAGAATTCTGGAACCGTTTACTTTATCAAATCTCTCTTTTAGATCTTCCCAAACTTTATGAGCACTAGATACATATAGGACACTAGTTAGCAAAACCGGCCTCACAACATTCGTTATCCATGACAAAACAATAGCATTCACCTTCTCCGACAGATCATAAAGTTCAGGCTCAAACCTAAATGTAGGAAACCTACCATCGACAAATCCTAATTTACTCTTACATAACAAGCCAATTCTCATTGCGCGACTCCACAAAGTGTAGTTATCAGATCCAGTAAGTTGAAGAGAAATCAGAGAACTACTTGGTGTGTCGGTTGGCTGTAGATACAAAGGATGATTATGATCAATGGTAGGGAAGGAGGTGCTTGTCACAAAATTGCCATTTGCTGAGGTCGTGGGAGTGTGCGTAGGAGTAGTATTGTTGATTTGATCATCTTCAACCGCCATTGTTAACTAAGAATTAGCTTTACAGAACACGACTTGCAAACCCTAGCTTCGATCGAGAGTTACTCTGAGACAATTCGGCACCTCAACTTGTAGAATTGAAGCAACCTAGATGAAGAAACTGGTTCACTAGCTCGATTAGATCCACACCGATGGCTCTGATACCATGTTAGCAACCATGTGAAAGATGATTGAAGCTACCGTGAAGAAGAATCTGAGAGGAAAATGAAAGAAGAAGAGAACCAGCTCACTTTATTTCCAAAAATTAAGTTTTGTACAGTATACTACAGTATTTAACTAACTAACTAACTTTACACTTAACCGACTTTCACTAACTCCCTAACTAACTAACTCTAGTTAACATTATACTTAAGTTTAACTACAATTAACTATCAGCTTGTCACTTAGCTGCTAGCCAACAAGATTGTATACTCAAATTATTTGAAATCAAATACTACGATTGTTGCAATATTTTTCGGTCTTGATTTTATTTTCTCAACGCAATTTATTTTCTACAAATACATTCTAAAGAAAGAAGTCTCTGTTTGTTTGAGTATAAAATCCATCTTTACCAGTTACAATTTTTACCATCTTCTTCAATATAAGACACATAAAAGAAAAAAGAAGAAAAGATATCAATGCTTGATAATTTAACTGAAAGATAAAAAAAAAAAGAGCACAATATTAATAGAGAGAAAAAATTAGTACCCATGTCAGTTCGATCAAAATTTTAAGTGAAGTTTTCTTCTTGGCCTCACCGCATTCTTATTTTCAAGACGTCATTTTCTTTATTTGTTATCCTCTTATTATTTAAAAATCATCACTGAAGGTTCCTGCACAGTGAGATTATTCCAAAAATAAAATCTTACAGATATTGATTATCAATGTAGTTATGGTAAGAATGTAAAACATTTCTTACCCCAAGAAAAGCATCTCAATCAGCGTCAGGCTTCAGAAACAAAGAGAAGCAGCGTCTATTTTTCTGTAAAGAACATCAACAAATAAAATCACACTATATAATTGATAGATTTAACGAAAATAGAAATATAAAGGCAACAATATCAACTCTACATGATTTGTTATCTTCAAACGGAAGTAGCATTAAAATAAGGAAAGACTCATTTATTGGAGATATAAATAGATGAGAGTAACAAAGGGTTAACTATTAAAAAATCAAGAAATTTAAAAACTTAAATGTAGAAAGCTGATAAGAAACGGCAATAACGGCAACCTCTTTTATTTTCTTGAACACGACTAAAAACAGTTTTGAGAGAATTGGAGAGATTAATTGTTTTCTTCATCATTAGGGACGTTATCTGCGTTTGGAATTTTAACCATAACTGTTCTTTTGTAGTCACTTGAGAGGTGACGTTTGATTTTTTAGTAAAAAAGTGGCTTTCGATTTATAATTTATAATAAATAAAAAAGCAGATAGATAAGATAAAAGTCAATAACTCGACAAAAAAGATAATTGAGTTTTTTGGCCAAATAAAGTTGCCACATCATCTAGCCTAGCCCCTTTTTTATATATACTAGTCTCTACGTTCGTGCGTTGCACGAGAAATACATACTGACAACAATAAATTTTCAATTGCATATACGGTTAAATATGTACACAATACGAAATTAGTTCCTTAAAATAAATAACTAAATACAATATATTATACAAACCCAAGTCATGAAAAATGTTTTTGACATAATATGGGAGGACAAATTGAAATTAAATATTCTGGAATTGCAAAGTTATGTGATTAAAGTTGTAAAATAACTTAAAGACTGCACTATTATTTACTATTTTATGTGAAGTTATGATTAACTTTAGCTAAGCCTTAAGGTGTATGAAGTCTAATATATATATATATATATATATATATAT